>NW_027365347.1:0-121040 GCF_046119375.1 Phyllobates terribilis
TTGCCATTGAAAAACATGTTTTTCATATACCAGAAATGTTTGAAGCTACTGACTGAATGAAAGGAGCTGGCATCTCACTCTCTTTGAATCTTCTTTATCATGCTAGGATTAGCAGGAAAAAGCAAAAAATTTCAGAATTGCACCTTGCAATGTGGAGATATTACTGTTTGTGCATTTACAATATTCATTGATTTTTGCCATTGAAAAACATGTTTTTCATATACCAGAAATGTTTGAAGCTACTGACTGAATGAAAGGAGCTGGCATCTCACTCTCTTTGAATCTTCTTTATCCTGCTAGGATTAGCAGGAAAAAAGCAAAAAATTTCAGAATTGCACCTTGCAATGTGGAGATATTACTGTTTGTGCATTTACAATATTCATTGATTTTTGCCATTGAAAAACATCCAGAAATGTTTGAAGCTACTGACTGAATGAAAGGAGCTGGCATCTCACTCTCTTTGAATCTTCTTTATCATGCTAGGATTAGCAGGAAAAAGCAAAAAATTTCAGAATTGCACCTTGCAATGTGGAGATATTACTGTTTGTGCATTTACAATATTCATTGATTTTTGCCATTGAAAAACGTCCAGAAATGTTTGAAGCTACTGACTGAATGAAATTAGCTGGCATCTCACTCTCTTTGAATCTTCTTTATCATGCTAGGATTAGCAGGAAAAAAGCAAAAAATTTCAGAATTGCACCTTGCAATGTGGAGATATTACTGTTTGTGCATTTACAATATTCATTGATTTTTGCCATTGAAAAAACATGTTTTTCATATACCAGAAATGTTTGAAGCTACTGACTGAATGAAAGGAGCTGGCATCTCACTCTCTTTGAATCTTCTTTATCCTGCTAGGATTAGCAGGAAAAAGCAAAAAATTTCAGAATTGCACCTTGCAATGTGGAGATATTACTGTTTGTGCATTTACAATATTCATTGATTTTTGCCATTGAAAAACATGTTTTTCATATACCAGAAATGTTTGAAGCTACTGACTGAATGAAAGGAGCTGGCATCTCACTCTCTTTGAATCTTCTTTATCATGCTAGGATTAGCAGGAAAAAGCAAAAATTTCAGAATTGCACCTTGCAATGTGGAGATATTACTGTTTGTGCATTTACAATATTCATTGATTTTTGCCATTGAAAAACATGTTTTTCATATACCAGGAATGTTTGAAGCTACTGACTGAATGAAAGGAGCTGGCATCTCACTCTCTTTGAATCTTCTTTATCATGCTAGGATTAACAGGAAAAAGCAAAAAATTTCAGAATTGCACCTTGCAATGTGGAGATATTACTGTTTGTGCATTTACAATATTCATTGATTTTTGCCATTGAAAAATGTCCAGAAATGTTTGAAGCTACTGACTGAATGAAAGGAGCTGGCATCTCACTCTCTTTGAATCTTCTTTATCATGCTAGGATTAGCAGGAAAAAGCAAAAAATTTCAGAATTGCACCTTGCAATGTGGAGATATTACTGTTTGTGCATTTACAATATTCATTGATTTTTGCCATTGAAAAACATGTTTTTCATATACCAGAAATGTTTGAAGCTACTGACTGAATGAAAGGAGCTGGCATCTCACTCTCTTTGAATCTTCTTTATCATGCTAGGATTAACAGGAAAAAGCAAAAAATTTCAGAATTGCACCTTGCAATGTGGAGATATTACTGTTTGTGCATTTACAATATTCATTTATTTTTTGCCATTGAAAAACGTCCAGAAATGTTTGAAGCTACTGACTGAATGAAAGGAGCTGGCATCTCACTCTCTTTGAATCTTCTTTATCATGCTAGGATTAGCAGGAAAAAGCAAAAAATTTCAGAATTGCACCTTGCAATGTGGAGATATTACTGTTTGTGCATTTACAATATTCATTGATTTTTGCCATTGAAAAACATGTTTTTCATATACCAGAAATGTTTGAAGCTACTGACTGAATGAAAGGAGCTGGCATCTCACTCTCTTTGAATCTTCTTTATCATGCTAGGATTAGCAGGAAAAAGCAAAAAATTTCAGAATTGCACCTTGCAATGTGGAGATATTACTGTTTGTGCATTTACAATATTCATTGATTTTTGCCATTGAAAAACATGTTTTTCATATACCAGAAATGTTTGAAGCTACTGACTGAATGAAAGGAGCTGGCATCTCACTCTCTTTGAATCTTCTTTATCCTGCTAGGATTAGCAGGAAAAAGCAAAAAATTTCAGAATTGCACCTTGCAATGTGGAGATATTACTGTTTGTGCATTTACAATATTCATTGATTTTTGCCATTGAAAAACATCCAGAAATGTTTGAAGCTACTGACTGAATGAAAGGAGCTGGCATCTCACTCTCTTTGAATCTTCTTTATCATGCTAGGATTAGCAGGAAAAAGCAAAAAATTTCAGAATTGCACCTTGCAATGTGGAGATATTACTGTTTGTGCATTTACAATATTCATTGATTTTTGCCATTGAAAAACGTCCAGAAATGTTTGAAGCTACTGACTGAATGAAAGGAGCTGGCATCTCACTCTCTTTGAATCTTCTTTATCATGCTAGGATTAGCAGGAAAAAGCAAAAAATTTCAGAATTGCACCTTGCAATGTGGAGATATTACTGTTTGTGCATTTACAATATTCATTGATTTTTGCCATTGAAAAACATGTTTTTCATATACCAGAAATGTTTGAAGCTACTGACTGAATGAAAGGAGCTGGCATCTCACTCTCTTTGAATCTTCTTTATCCTGCTAGGATTAGCAGGAAAAAGCAAAAAAATTTCAGAATTGCACCTTGCAATGTGGAGATATTACTGTTTGTGCATTTACAATATTCATTGATTTTTGCCATTGAAAAACATGTTTTTCATATACCAGAAATGTTTGAAGCTACTGACTGAATGAAAGGAGCTGGCATCTCACTCTCTTTGAATCTTCTTTATCATGCTAGGATTAGCAGGAAAAAGCAAAAAATTTCAGAATTGCACCTTGCAATGTGGAGATATTACTGTTTGTGCATTTACAATATTCATTGATTTTTGCCATTGAAAAACATGTTTTTCATATACCAGGAATGTTTGAAGCTACTGACTGAATGAAAGGAGCTGGCATCTCACTCTCTTTGAATCTTCTTTATCCTGCTAGGATTAGCAGGAAAAAGCAAAAAATTTCAGAATTGCACCTTGCAATGTGGAGATATTACTGTTTGTGCATTTACAATATTCATTGATTTTTGCCATTGAAAAACATGTTTTTCCAATTACCAGAAATGTTTGAAGCTACTGACTGAATGAAAGGAGCTGGCATCTCACTCTCTTTGAATCTTCTTTATCATGCTAGGATTAGCAGGAAAAAGCAAAAAATTTCAGAATTGCACCTTGCAATGTGGAGATATTACTGTTTGTGCATTTACAATATTCATTGATTTTTGCCATTGAAAAACGTCCAGAAATGTTTGAAGCTACTGACTGAATGAAAGGAGCTGGCATCTCACTCTCTTTGAATCTTCTTTATCATGCTAGGATTAGCAGGAAAAAGCAAAAAATTTCAGAATTGCACCTTGCAATGTGGAGATATTACTGTTTGTGCATTTACAATATTCATTGATTTTTGCCATTGAAAAACAGTTTCCATATCAGAAATGTTTGAAGCTACTGACTGAATGAAAGGAGCTGGCATCTCACTCTCTTTGAATCTTCTTTATCATGCTAGGATTAGCAGGAAAAAGCAAAAAATTTCAGAATTGCACCTTGCAATGTGGAGATATTACTGTTTGTGCATTTACAATATTCATTGATTTTTGCCATTGAAAAACATGTTTTTCATATACCAGAAATGTTTGAAGCTACTGACTGAATGAAAGGAGCTGGCATCTCACTCTCTTTGAATCTTCTTTATCCTGCTAGGATTAGCAGGAAAAAGCAAAAAATTTCAGAATTGCACCTTGCAATGTGGAGATATTACTGTTTGTGCATTTACAATATTCATTGATTTTTGCCATTGAAAAACATGTTTTTCATATACCAGAAATGTTTGAAAGCTACTGACTGAATGAAAGGAGCTGGCATCTCACTCTCTTTTGAATCTTCTTTATCATGCTAGGATTAGCAGGAAAAAGCAAAAAATTTCAGAATTGCACCTTGCAATGTGGAGATATTACTGTTTGTGCATTTACAATATTCATTGATTTTTGCCATTGAAAAACATGTTTTTCATATACCAGGAATGTTTGAAGCTACTGACTGAATGAAAGGAGCTGGCATCTCACTCTCTTTGAATCTTCTTTATCATGCTAGGATTAACAGGAAAAAGCAAAAAATTTCAGAATTGCACCTTGCAATGTGGAGATATTACTGTTTGTGCATTTACAATATTCATTGATTTTTGCCATTGAAAAACATGTTTTTCATATACCAGAAATGTTTGAAGCTACTGACTGAATGAAAGGAGCTGGCATCTCACTCTCTTTGAATCTTCTTTATCATGCTAGGATTAACAGGAAAAAGCAAAAAATTTCAGAATTGCACCTTGCAATGTGGAGATATTACTGTTTGTGCATTTACAATATTCATTTATTTTTGCCATTGAAAAACGTCCAGAAATGTTTGAAGCTACTGACTGAATGAAAGGAGCTGGCATCTCACTCTCTTTGAATCTTCTTTATCATGCTAGGATTAGCAGGAAAAAGCAAAAAATTTCAGAATTGCACCTTGCAATGTGGAGATATTACTGTTTGTGCATTTACAATATTCATTGATTTTTGCCATTGAAAAACATGTTTTTCATATACCAGAAATGTTTGAAGCTACTGACTGAATGAAAGGAGCTGGCATCTCACTCTCTTTGAATCTTCTTTATCATGCTAGGATTAGCAGAAAAAGCAAAAAATTTCAGAATTGCACCTTGCAATGTGGAGATATTACTGTTTGTGCATTTACAATATTCATTGATTTTTGCCATTGAAAAACATGTTTTTCATATACCAGAAATGTTTGAAGCTACTGACTGAATGAAAGGAGCTGGCATCTCACTCTCTTTGAATCTTCTTTATCCTGCTAGGATTAGCAGGAAAAAGCAAAAAATTTCAGAATTGCACCTTGCAATGTGGAGATATTACTGTTTGTGCATTTACAATATTCATTGATTTTTGCCATTGAAAAACATCCAGAAATGTTTGAAGCTACTGACTGAATGAAAGGAGCTGGCATCTCACTCTCTTTGAATCTTCTTTATCATGCTAGGATTAGCAGGAAAAAGCAAAAAATTTCAGAATTGCACCTTGCAATGTGGAGATATTACTGTTTGTGCATTTACAATATTCATTGATTTTTGCCATTGAAAAACGTCCAGAAATGTTTGAAGCTACTGACTGAATGAAAGGAGCTGGCATCTCACTCTCTTTGAATCTTCTTTATCATGCTAGGATTAGCAGGAAAAAGCAAAAAATTTCAGAATTGCACCTTGCAATGTGGAGATATTACTGTTTGTGCATTTACAATATTCATTGATTTTTTGCCATTGAAAAACGTTTTTCATATACCAGAAATGTTTGAAGCTACTGACTGAATGAAAGGAGCTGGCATCTCACTCTCTTTGAATCTTCTTTATCCTGCTAGGATTAGCAGGAAAAAGCAAAAAATTTCAGAATTGCACCTTGCAATGTGGAGATATTACTGTTTGTGCATTTACAATATTCATTGATTTTTGCCATTGAAAAACATCCAGAAATGTTTGAAGCTACTGACTGAATGAAAGGAGCTGGCATCTCACTCTCTTTGAATCTTCTTTATCATGCTAGGATTAGCAGGAAAAAGCAAAAAATTTCAGAATTGCACCTTGCAATGTGGAGATATTACTGTTTGTGCATTTACAATATTCATTGATTTTTGCCATTGAAAAACGTCCAGAAATGTTTGAAGCTACTGACTGAATGAAAGGAGCTGGCATCTCACTCTCTTTGAATCTTCTTTATCATGCTAGGATTAGCAGGAAAAAGCAAAAAATTTCAGAATTGCACCTTGCAATGTGGAGATATTACTGTTTGTGCATTTACAATATTCATTGATTTTTGCCATTGAAAAACATGTTTTTCATATACCAGAAATGTTTGAAGCTACTGACTGAATGAAAGGAGCTGGCATCTCACTCTCTTTGAATCTTCTTTATCCTGCTAGGATTAGCAGGAAAAAAGCAAAAAATTTCAGAATTGCACCTTGCAATGTGGAGATATTACTGTTTGTGCATTTACAATATTCATTGATTTTTGCCATTGAAAAACATGTTTTTCATATACCAGAAATGTTTGAAGCTACTGACTGAATGAAAGGAGCTGGCATCTCACTCTCTTTGAATCTTCTTTATCATGCTAGGATTAGCAGGAAAAAGCAAAAAAATTTCAGAATTGCACCTTGCAATGTGGAGATATTACTGTTTGTGCATTTACAATATTCATTGATTTTTGCCATTGAAAAACATGTTTTTCATATACCAGGAATGTTTGAAGCTACTGACTGAATGAAAGGAGCTGGCATCTCACTCTCTTTGAATCTTCTTTATCCTGCTAGGATTAGCAGGAAAAAGCAAAAAATTTCAGAATTGCACCTTGCAATGTGGAGATATTACTGTTTGTGCATTTACAATATTCATTGATTTTTGCCATTGAAAAATGTCCAGAAATGTTTGAAGCTACTGACTGAATGAAAGGAGCTGGCATCTCACTCTCTTTGAATCTTCTTTATCATGCTAGGATTAGCAGGAAAAAGCAAAAAATTTCAGAATTGCACCTTGCAATGTGGAGATATTACTGTTTGTGCATTTACAATATTCATTGATTTTTGCCATTGAAAAACGTCCAGAAATGTTTGAAGCTACTGACTGAATGAAAGGAGCTGGCATCTCACTCTCTTTGAATCTTCTTTATCATGCTAGGATTAGCAGGAAAAAGCAAAAAATTTCAGAATTGCACCTTGCAATGTGGAGATATTACTGTTTGTGCATTTACAATATTCATTGATTTTTGCCATTGAAAAACATGTTTTTCATATACCAGAAATGTTTGAAGCTACTGACTGAATGAAAGGAGCTGGCATCTCACTCTCTTTGAATCTTCTTTATCCTGCTAGGATTAGCAGGAAAAAGCAAAAAATTTCAGAATTGCACCTTGCAATGTGGAGATATTACTGTTTGTGCATTTACAATATTCATTGATTTTTGCCATTGAAAAACATGTTTTTCATATACCAGAAATGTTTGAAGCTACTGACTGAATGAAAGGAGCTGGCATCTCACTCTCTTTGAATCTTCTTTATCATGCTAGGATTAGCAGGAAAAAGCAAAAAATTTCAGAATTGCACCTTGCAATGTGGAGATATTACTGTTTGTGCATTTACAATATTCATTGATTTTTGCCATTGAAAAACATGTTTTTCATATACCAGGAATGTTTGAAGCTACTGACTGAATGAAAGGAGCTGGCATCTCACTCTCTTTGAATCTTCTTTATCATGCTAGGATTAACAGGAAAAAGCAAAAAATTTCAGAATTGCACCTTGCAATGTGGAGATATTACTGTTTGTGCATTTACAATATTCATTGATTTTTGCCATTGAAAAATGTCCAGAAATGTTTGAAGCTACTGACTGAATGAAAGGAGCTGGCATCTCACTCTCTTTGAATCTTCTTTATCATGCTAGGATTAGCAGGAAAAAGCAAAAAATTTCAGAATTGCACCTTGCAATGTGGAGATATTACTGTTTGTGCATTTACAATATTCATTGATTTTTGCCATTGAAAAACATGTTTTTCATATACCAGAAATGTTTGAAGCTACTGACTGAATGAAAGGAGCTGGCATCTCACTCTCTTTGAATCTTCTTTATCATGCTAGGATTAACAGGAAAAAGCAAAAAATTTCAGAATTGCACCTTGCAATGTGGAGATATTACTGTTTGTGCATTTACAATATTCATTTATTTTTGCCATTGAAAAACGTCCAGAAATGTTTGAAGCTACTGACTGAATGAAAGGAGCTGGCATCTCACTCTCTTTGAATCTTCTTTATCATGCTAGGATTAGCAGGAAAAAGCAAAAAATTTCAGAATTGCACCTTGCAATGTGGAGATATTACTGTTTGTGCATTTACAATATTCATTGATTTTTGCCATTGAAAACATGTTTTTCATATACCAGAAATGTTTGAAGCTACTGACTGAATGAAAGGAGCTGGCATCTCACTCTCTTTGAATCTTCTTTATCATGCTAGGATTAGCAGGAAAAAGCAAAAAATTTCAGAATTGCACCTTGCAATGTGGAGATATTACTGTTTGTGCATTTACAATATTCATTGATTTTTGCCATTGAAAAACATGTTTTTCATATACCAGAAATGTTTGAAGCTACTGACTGAATGAAAGGAGCTGGCATCTCACTCTCTTTGAATCTTCTTTATCCTGCTAGGATTAGCAGGAAAAAGCAAAAAATTTCAGAATTGCACCTTGCAATGTGGAGATATTACTGTTTGTGCATTTACAATATTCATTGATTTTTGCCATTGAAAAACATCCAGAAATGTTTGAAGCTACTGACTGAATGAAAGGAGCTGGCATCTCACTCTCTTTGAATCTTCTTTATCATGCTAGGATTAGCAGGAAAAAGCAAAAAATTTCAGAATTGCACCTTGCAATGTGGAGATATTACTGTTTGTGCATTTACAATATTCATTGATTTTTGCCATTGAAAAACGTCCAGAAATAGAAATGTTTGAAGCTACTGACTGAATGAAAGGAGCTGGCATCTCACTCTCTTTGAATCTTCTTTATCATGCTAGGATTAGCAGGAAAAAGCAAAAAATTTCAGAATTGCACCTTGCAATGTGGAGATATTACTGTTTGTGCATTTACAATATTCATTGATTTTTGCCATTGAAAAACGTTTTTCATATACCAGAAATGTTTGAAGCTACTGACTGAATGAAAGGAGCTGGCATCTCACTCTCTTTGAATCTTCTTTATCCTGCTAGGATTAGCAGGAAAAAGCAAAAAATTTCAGAATTGCACCTTGCAATGTGGAGATATTACTGTTTGTGCATTTACAATATTCATTGATTTTTGCCATTGAAAAACATGTTTTTCATATACCAGAAATGTTTGAAGCTACTGACTGAATGAAAGGAGCTGGCATCTCACTCTCTTTGAATCTTCTTTATCATGCTAGGATTAGCAGGAAAAAGCAAAAAATTTCAGAATTGCACCTTGCAATGTGGAGATATTACTGTTTGTGCATTTACAATATTCATTGATTTTTGCCATTGAAAAACATGTTTTTCATATACCAGGAATGTTTGAAGCTACTGACTGAATGAAAGGAGCTGGCATCTCAATCTCTTTGAATCTTCTTTATCCTGCTAGGATTAGCAGGAAAAAGCAAAAAATTTCAGAATTGCACCTTGCAATGTGGAGATATTACTGTTTGTGCATTTACAATATTCATTGATTTTTGCCATTGAAAAATGTCCAGAAATGTTTGAAGCTACTGACTGAATGAAAGGAGCTGGCATCTCACTCTCTTTGAATCTTCTTTATCATGCTAGGATTAGCAGGAAAAAGCAAAAAATTTCAGAATTGCACCTTGCAATGTGGAGATATTACTGTTTGTGCATTTACAATATTCATTGATTTTTGCCATTGAAAAACGTTTTTCATATACCAGAAATGTTTGAAGCTACTGACTGAATGAAAGGAGCTGGCATCTCACTCTCTTTGAATCTTCTTTATCATGCTAGGATCAGCAGGAAAAAGCAAAAAATTTCAGAATTGCACCTTGCAATGTGGAGATATTACTGTTTGTGCATTTACAATATTCATTGATTTTTGCCATTGAAAAACATGTTTTTCATATACCAGAAATGTTTGAAGCTACTGACTGAATGAAAGGAGCTGGCATCTCACTCTCTTTGAATCTTCTTTATCATGCTAGGATTAGCAGGAAAAAGCAAAAAATTTCAGAATTGCACCTTGCAATGTGGAGATATTACTGTTTGTGCATTTACAATATTCATTGATTTTTGCCATTGAAAAACATGTTTTTCATATACCAGAAATGTTTGAAGCTACTGACTGAATGAAAGGAGCTGGTATCTCACTCTCTTTGAATCTTCTTTATCATGCTAGGATTAGCAGGAAAAAGCAAAAAAATTTCAGAATTGCACCTTGCAATGTGGAGATATTACTGTTTGTGCATTTACAATATTCATTGATTTTTGCCATTGAAAAACATGTTTTTCATATACCAGAAATGTTTGAAGCTACTGACTGAATGAAAGGAGCTGGCATCTCACTCTCTTTGAATCTTCTTTATCATGCTAGGATTAACAGGAAAAAGCAAAAAATTTCAGAATTGCACCTTGCAATGTGGAGATATTACTGTTTGTGCATTTACAATATTCATTGATTTTTGCCATTGAAAAACGTCCAGAAATGTTTGAAGCTACTGACTGAATGAAAGGAGCTGGCATCTCACTCTCTTTGAATCTTCTTTATCATGCTAGGATTAGCAGGAAAAAGCAAAAAATTTCAGAATTGCACCTTGCAATGTGGAGATATTAATGTTTGTGCATTTACAATATTCATTGATTTTTGCCATTGAAAAACGTCCAGAAATGTTTGAAGCTACTGACTGAATGAAAGGAGCTGGCATCTCACTCTCTTTGAATCTTCTTTATCATGCTAGGATTAGCAGGAAAAAGCAAAAAATTTCAGAATTGCACCTTGCAATGTGGAAATATTACTGTTTGTGCATTTACAATATTCATTGATTTTTGCCATTGAAAAACATGTTTTTCATATACCAGAAATGTTTGAAGCTACTGACTGAATGAAAGGAGCTGGCATCTCACTCTCTTTGAATCTTCTTTATCATGCTAGGATTAGCAGGAAAAAGCAAAAAATTTCAGAATTGCACCTTGCAATGTGGAGATATTACTGTTTGTGCATTTACAATATTCATTGATTTTTGCCATTGAAAAACGTTTTTCATATACCAGAAATGTTTGAAGCTACTGACTGAATGAAAGGAGCTGGCATCTCACTCTCTTTGAATCTTCTTTATCATGCTAGGATTAGCAGGAAAAAGCAAAAAATTTCAGAATTGCACCTTGCAATGTGGAGATATTACTGTTTGTGCATTTACAATATTCATTGATTTTTGCCATTGAAAAACATGTTTTTCATATACCAGAAATGTTTGAAGCTACTGACTGAATAAAAGGAGCTGGCATCTCACTCTCTTTGAATCTTTATCATGCTAGGATTAGCAGGAATAAGCAAAAAATTTCAGAATTGCACCTTGCAATGTGGAGATATTACTGTTTGTGCATTTACAATATTCATTGATTTTTGCCATTGAAAAACATGTTTTTCATATACCAGAAATGTTTGAAGCTACTGACTGAATGAAAGGAGCTGGCATCTCACTCTCTTTGAATCTTCTTTATCATGCTAGGATTAGCAGGAAAAAGCAAAAAAATTCAGAATTGCACCTTGCAATGTGGAGATATTACTGTTTGTGCATTTACAATATTCATTGATTTTTGCCATTGAAAAACATGTTTTTCATATACCAGAAATGTTTGAAGCTACTGACTGAATGAAAGGAGCTGGCATCTCACTCTCTTTGAATCTTCTTTATCATGCTAGGATTAACAGGAAAAAGCAAAAAATTTCAGAATTGCACCTTGCAATGTGGAGATATTACTGTTTGTGCATTTACAATATTCATTGATTTTTGCCATTGAAAAATGTCCAGAAATGTTTGAAGCTACTGACTGAATGAAAGGAGCTGGCATCTCACTCTCTTTGAATCTTCTTTATCATGCTAGGATTAGCAGGAAAAAGCAAAAAATTTCAGAATTGCACCTTGCAATGTGGAGATATTACTGTTTGTGCATTTACAATATTCATTGATTTTTGCCATTGAAAAACATGTTTTTCATATACCAGAAATGTTTGAAGCTACTGACTGAATGAAAGGAGCTGGCATCTCAATCTCTTTGAATCTTCTTTATCCTGCTAGGATTAGCAGGAAAAAGCAAAAAATTTCAGAATTGCACCTTGCAATGTGGAGATATTACTGTTTGTGCATTTACAATATTCATTGATTTTTGCCATTGAAAAACATGTTTTTCATATACCAGAAATGTTTGAAGCTACTGACTGAATGAAAGAAGCTGGCATCTCACTCTCTTTGAATCTTCTTTATCCTGCTAGGATTAGCAGGAAAAAGCAAAAAATTTCAGAATTGCACCTTGCAATGTGGAGATATTAGTTTGTGCATTTACAATATTCATTGATTTTTGCCATTGAAAAACATGTTTTTCATATACCAGGAATGTTTGAAGCTACTGACTGAATGAAAGGAGCTGGCATCTCACTCTCTTTGAATCTTCTTTATCATGCTAGGATTAGCAGGAAAAAGCAAAAAATTTCAGAATTGCACCTTGCAATGTGGAGATATTACTGTTTGTGCATTTACAATATTCATTGATTTTTGCCATTGAAAAACATGTTTTTCATATACCAGAAATGTTTGAAGCTACTGACTGAATGAAAGGAGCTGGCATCTCACTCTCTTTGAATCTTCTTTATCATGCTAGGATTAACAGGAAAAAGCAAAAAATTTCAGAATTGCACCTTGCAATGTGGAGATATTACTGTTTGTGCATTTACAATATTCATTTATTTTTGCCATTGAAAAACGTCCAGAAATGTTTGAAGCTACTGACTGAATGAAAGGAGCTGGCATCTCACTCTCTTTGAATCTTCTTTATCATGCTAGGATTAGCAGGAAAAAGCAAAAAATTTCAGAATTGCACCTTGCAATGTGGAGATATTACTGTTTGTGCATTTACAATATTCATTGATTTTTGCCATTGAAAAACATGTTTTTCATATACCAGAAATGTTTGAAGCTACTGACTGAATGAAAGGAGCTGGCATCTCACTCTCTTTGAATCTTCTTTATCATGCTAGGATTAGCAGGAAAAAGCAAAAAATTTCAGAATTGCACCTTGCAATGTGGAGATATTACTGTTTGTGCATTTACAATATTCATTGATTTTTGCCATTGAAAAACATGTTTTTCATATACCAGAAATGTTTGAAGCTACTGACTGAATGAAAGGAGCTGGCATCTCACTCTCTTTCAATCTTCTTTATCCTGCTAGGATTAGCAGGAAAAAGCAAAAAATTTCAGAATTGCACCTTGCAATGTGGAGATATTACTGTTTGTGCATTTACAATATTCATTGATTTTTGCCATTGAAAAACATCCAGAAATGTTTGAAGCTACTGACTGAATGAAAGGAGCTGGCATCTCACTCTCTTTGAATCTTCTTTATCATGCTAGGATTAGCAGGAAAAAGCAAAAAATTTCAGAATTGCACCTTGCAATGTGGAGATATTACTGTTTGTGCATTTACAATATTCATTGATTTTTGCCATTGAAAAACGTCCAGAAATGTTTGAAGCTACTGACTGAATGAAAGGAGCTGGCATCTCACTCTCTTTGAATCTTCTTTATCATGCTAGGATTAGCAGGAAAAAGCAAAAAATTTCAGAATTGCACCTTGCAATGTGGAGATATTACTGTTTGTGCATTTACAATATTCATTGATTTTTGCCATTGAAAAACATCATGTTATTCATATACCAGAAATGTTTGAAGCTACTGACTGAATGAAAGGAGCTGGCATCTCACTCTCTTTGAATCTTCTTTATCATGCTAGGATTAACAGGAAAAAGCAAAAAATTTCAGAATTGCACCTTGCAATGTGGAGATATTACTGTTTGTGCATTTACAATATTCATTGATTTTTGCCATTGAAAAACGTCCAGAAATGTTTGAAGCTACTGACTGAATGAAAGGAGCTGGCATCTCACTCTCTTTGAATCTTCTTTATCATGCTAGGATTAGCAGGAAAAAGCAAAAAATTTCAGAATTGCACCTTGCAATGTGGAGATATTACTGTTTGTGCATTTACAATATTCATTGATTTTTGCCATTGAAAAACATGTTTTTCATATACCAGTAATGTTTGAAGTTACTGACTGAATGAAAGGAGCTGGCATCTCACTCTCTTTGAATCTTCTTTATCATGCTAGGATTAGCAGGAAAAAGCAAAAAATTTCAGAATTGCACCTTGCAATGTGGAGATATTACTGTTTGTGCATTTACAATATTCATTGATTTTTGCCATTGAAAAACATGTTTTTCATATACCAGGAATGTTTGAAGCTACTGACTGAATGAAAGGAGCTGGCATCTCACTCTCTTTGAATCTTCTTTATCCTGCTAGGATTAGCAGGAAAAAGCAAAAAATTTCAGAATTGCACCTTGCAATGTGGAGATATTACTGTTTGTGCATTTACAATATTCATTGATTTTTGCCATTGAAAAACGTCCAGAAATGTTTGAAGCTACTGACTGAATGAAAGGAGCTGGCATCTCACTCTCTTTGAATCTTCTTTATCATGCTAGGATTAGCAGGAAAAAGCAAAAAATTTCAGAATTGCACCTTGCAATGTGGAGATATTACTGTTTGTGCATTTACAATATTCATTGATTTTTGCCATTGAAAAACGTTTTTCATATACCAGAAATGTTTGAAGCTACTGACTGAATGAAAGGAGCTGGCATCTCACTCTCTTTGAATCTTCTTTATCATGCTAGGATTAGCAGGAAAAAGCAAAAAATTTCAGAATTGCACCTTGCAATGTGGAGATATTACTGTTTGTGCATTTACAATATTCATTGATTTTTGCCATTGAAAAACATGTTTTTCATATACCAGAAATGTTTGAAGCTACTGACTGAATGAAAGGAGCTGGCATCTCACTCTCTTTGAATCTTCTTTATCATGCTAGGATTAGCAGGAAAAAGCAAAAAATTTCAGAATTGCACCTTGCAATGTGGAGATATTACTGTTTGTGCATTTACAATATTCATTGATTTTTGCCATAGAAAAACATGTTTTTCATATACCAGAAATGTTTGAAGCTACTGACTGAATGAAAGGAGCTGGTATCTCACTCTCTTTGAATCTTCTTTATCATGCTAGGATTAGCAGGAAAAAGCAAAAAAATTTCAGAATTGCACCTTGCAATGTGGAGATATTACTGTTTGTGCATTTACAATATTCATTGATTTTTGCCATTGAAAAACATGTTTTTCATATACCAGAAATGTTTGAAGCTACTGACTGAATGAAAGGAGCTGGCATCTCACTCTCTTTGAATCTTCTTTATCATGCTAGGATTAACAGGAAAAAGCAAAAAATTTCAGAATTGCACCTTGCAATGTGGAGATATTACTGTTTGTGCATTTACAATATTCATTGATTTTTGCCATTGAAAAACGTCCAGAAATGTTTGAAGCTACTGACTGAATGAAAGGAGCTGGCATCTCACTCTCTTTGAATCTTCTTTATCATGCTAGGATTAGCAGGAAAAAGCAAAAAATTTCAGAATTGCACCTTGCAATGTGGAGATATTAATGTTTGTGCATTTACAATATTCATTGATTTTTGCCATTGAAAAACGTCCAGAAATGTTTGAAGCTACTGACTGAATGAAAGGAGCTGGCATCTCACTCTCTTTGAATCTTCTTTATCATGCTAGGATTAACAGGAAAAAGCAAAAAATTTCAGAATTGCACCTTGCAATGTGGAGATATTACTGTTTGTGCATTTACAATATTCATTGATTTTTGCCATTGAAAAACGTCCAGAAATGTTTGAAGCTACTGACTGAATGAAAGGAGCTGGCATCTCACTCTCTTTGAATCTTCTTTATCATGCTAGGATTAGCAGGAAAAAGCAAAAAATTTCAGAATTGTACCTTGCAATGTGGAAATATTACTGTTTGTGCATTTACAATATTCATTGATTTTTGCCATTGAAAAACATGTTTTTCATATACCAGAAATGTTTGAAGCTACTGACTGAATGAAAGGAGCTGGCATCTCACTCTCTTTGAATCTTCTTTATCATGCTAGGATTAGCAGGAAAAAGCAAAAAATTTCAGAATTGCACCTTGCAATGTGGAGATATTACTGTTTGTGCATTTACAATATTCATTGATTTTTGCCATTGAAAAACGTTTTTCATATACCAGAAATGTTTGAAGCTACTGACTGAATGAAAGGAGCTGGCATCTCACTCTCTTTGAATCTTCTTTATCATGCTAGGATTAGCAGGAAAAAGCAAAAAATTTCAGAATTGCACCTTGCAATGTGGAGATATTACTGTTTGTGCATTTACAATATTCATTGATTTTTGCCATTGAAAAACATGTTTTTCATATACCAGAAATGTTTGAAGCTACTGACTGAATAAAAGGAGCTGGCATCTCACTCTCTTTGAATCTTTATCATGCTAGGATTAGCAGGAAAAAGCAAAAAATTTCAGAATTGCACCTTGCAATGTGGAGATATTACTGTTTGTGCATTTACAATATTCATTGATTTTTGCCATTGAAAAACATGTTTTTCATATACCAGAAATGTTTGAAGCTACTGACTGAATGAAAGGAGCTGGCATCTCACTCTCTTTGAATCTTCTTTATCATGCTAGGATTAGCAGGAAAAAGCAAAAAATTTCAGAATTGCACCTTGCAATGTGGAGATATTACTGTTTGTGCATTTACAATATTCATTGATTTTTGCCATTGAAAAACATGTTTTTCATATACCAGAAATGTTTGAAGCTACTGACTGAATGAAAGGAGCTGGCATCTCACTCTCTTTGAATCTTCTTTATCATGCTAGGATTAACAGGAAAAAGCAAAAAGTTTCAGAATTGCACCTTGCAATGTGGAGATATTACTGTTTGTGCATTTACAATATTCATTGATTTTTGCCATTGAAAAATGTCCAGAAATGTTTGAAGCTACTGACTGAATGAAAGGAGCTGGCATCTCACTCTCTTTGAATCTTCTTTATCATGCTAGGATTAGCAGGAAAAAGCAAAAAATTTCAGAATTGCACCTTGCAATGTGGAGATATTACTGTTTGTGCATTTACAATATTCATTGATTTTTGCCATTGAAAAACATGTTTTTCATATACCAGAAATGTTTGAAGCTACTGACTGAATGAAAGGAGCTGGCATCTCACTCTCTTTGAATCTTCTTTATCATGCTAGGATTAACAGGAAAAAGCAAAAAATTTCAGAATTGCACCTTGCAATGTGGAGATATTACTGTTTGTGCATTTACAATATTCATTTATTTTTGCCATTGAAAAACGTCCAGAAATGTTTGAAGCTACTGACTGAATGAAAGGAGCTGGCATCTCACTCTCTTTGAATCTTCTTTATCATGCTAGGATTAGCAGGAAAAAGCAAAAAATTTCAGAATTGCACCTTGCAATGTGGAGATATTACTGTTTGTGCATTTACAATATTCATTGATTTTTGCCATTGAAAAACATGTTTTTCATATACCAGAAATGTTTGAAGCTACTGACTGAATGAAAGGAGCTGGCATCTCACTCTCTTTGAATCTTCTTTATCATGCTAGGATTAGCAGGAAAAAGCAAAAAATTTCAGAATTGCACCTTGCAATGTGGAGATATTACTGTTTGTGCATTTACAATATTCATTGATTTTTGCCATTGAAAAACATGTTTTTCATATACCAGAAATGTTTGAAGCTACTGACTGAATGAAAGGAGCTGGCATCTCACTCTCTTTGAATCTTCTTTATCCTGCTAGGATTAGCAGGAAAAAGCAAAAAATTTCAGAATTGCACCTTGCAATGTGGAGATATTACTGTTTGTGCATTTACAATATTCATTGATTTTTGCCATTGAAAAACATCCAGAAATGTTTGAAGCTACTGACTGAATGAAAGGAGCTGGCATCTCACTCTCTTTGAATCTTCTTTATCATGCTAGGATTAGCAGGAAAAAGCAAAAAATTTCAGAATTGCACCTTGCAATGTGGAGATATTACTGTTTGTGCATTTACAATATTCATTGATTTTTGCCATTGAAAAACGTCCAGAAATGTTTGAAGCTACTGACTGAATGAAAGGAGCTGGCATCTCACTCTCTTTGAATCTTCTTTATCATGCTAGGATTAGCAGGAAAAAGCAAAAAATTTCAGAATTGCACCTTGCAATGTGGAGATATTACTGTTTGTGCATTTACAATATTCATTGATTTTTGCCATTGAAAAACATCATGTTATTCATATACCAGAAATGTTTGAAGCTACTGACTGAATGAAAGGAGCTGGCATCTCACTCTCTTTGAATCTTCTTTATCATGCTAGGATTAACAGGAAAAAGCAAAAAATTTCAGAATTGCACCTTGCAATGTGGAGATATTACTGTTTGTGCATTTACAATATTCATTGATTTTTGCCATTGAAAAACATCCAGAAATGTTTGAAGCTACTGACTGAATGAAAGGAGCTGGCATCTCACTCTCTTTGAATCTTCTTTATCATGCTAGGATTAGCAGGAAAAAGCAAAAAATTTCAGAATTGCACCTTGCAATGTGGAAATATTACTGTTTGTGCATTTACAATATTCATTGATTTTTGCCATTGAAAAACATGTTTTTCATATACCAGAAATGTTTGAAGCTACTGACTGAATGAAAGGAGCTGGCATCTCACTCTCTTTGAATCTTCTTTATCATGCTAGGATTAGCAGGAAAAAGCAAAAAATTTCAGAATTGCACCTTGCAATGTGGAGATATTACTGTTTGTGCATTTACAATATTCATTGATTTTTGCCATTGAAAAACATGTTTTTCATATACCAGAAATGTTTGAAGCTACTGACTGAATGAAAGGAGCTGGCATCTCACTCTCTTTGAATCTTCTTTATCCTGCTAGGATTAGCAGGAAAAAGCAAAAAATTTCAGAATTGCACCTTGCAATGTGGAGATATTACTGTTTGTGCATTTACAATATTCATTGATTTTTGCCATTGAAAAACATGTTTTTCATATACCAGAAATGTTTGAAGCTACTGACTGAATGAAAGGAGCTGGCATCTCACTCTCTTTGAATCTTCTTTATCATGCTAGGATTAGCAGGAAAAAGCAAAAAATTTCAGAATTGCACCTTGCAATGTGGAGATATTACTGTTTGTGCATTTACAATATTCATTGATTTTTGCCATTGAAAAACATGTTTTTCATATACCAGGAATGTTTGAAGCTACTGACTGAATGAAAGGAGCTGGCATCTCACTCTCTTTGAATCTTCTTTATCCTGCTAGGATTAGCAGGAAAAAGCAAAAAATTTCAGAATTGCACCTTGCAATGTGGAGATATTACTGTTTGTGCATTTACAATATTCATTGATTTTTGCCATTGAAAAACGTCCAGAAATGTTTGAAGCTACTGACTGAATGAAAGGAGCTGGCATCTCACTCTCTTTGAATCTTCTTTATCATGCTAGGATTAGCAGGAAAAAGCAAAAAATTTCAGAATTGCACCTTGCAATGTGGAGATATTACTGTTTGTGCATTTACAATATTCATTGATTTTTGCCATTGAAAAACGTTTTTCATATACCAGAAATGTTTGAAGCTACTGACTGAATGAAAGGAGCTGGCATCTCACTCTCTTTGAATCTTCTTTATCATGCTAGGATTAGCAGGAAAAAGCAAAAAATTTCAGAATTGCACCTTGCAATGTGGAGATATTACTGTTTGTGCATTTACAATATTCATTGATTTTTGCCATTGAAAAACATGTTTTTCATATACCAGAAATGTTTGAAGCTACTGACTGAATGAAAGGAGCTGGCATCTCACTCTCTTTGAATCTTCTTTATCCTGCTAGGATTAGCAGGAAAAAGCAAAAAATTTCAGAATTGCACCTTGCAATGTGGAGATATTACTGTTTGTGCATTTACAATATTCATTGATTTTTGCCATTGAAAAACATGTTTTTCATATACCAGAAATGTTTGAAGCTACTGACTGAATGAAAGGAGCTGGCATCTCACTCTCTTTGAATCTTCTTTATCATGCTAGGATTAGCAGGAAAAAGCAAAAAATTTCAGAATTGCACCTTGCAATGTGGAGATATTACTGTTTGTGCATTTACAATATTCATTGATTTTTGCCATTGAAAAACATGTTTTTCATATACCAGGAATGTTTGAAGCTACTGACTGAATGAAAGGAGCTGGCATCTCACTCTCTTTGAATCTTCTTTATCCTGCTAGGATTAGCAGGAAAAAGCAAAAAATTTCAGAATTGCACCTTGCAATGTGGAGATATTACTGTTTGTGCATTTACAATATTCATTGATTTTTGCCATTGAAAAATGTCCAGAAATGTTTGAAGCTACTGACTGAATGAAAGGAGCTGGCATCTCACTCTCTTTGAATCTTCTTTATCATGCTAGGATTAGCAGGAAAAAGCAAAAAATTTCAGAATTGCACCTTGCAATGTGGAGATATTACTGTTTGTGCATTTACAATATTCATTGATTTTTGCCATTGAAAAACGTTTTTCATATACCAGAAATGTTTGAAGCTACTGACTGAATGAAAGGAGCTGGCATCTCACTCTCTTTGAATCTTCTTTATCATGCTAGGATTAGCAGGAAAAAGCAAAAAATTTCAGAATTGCACCTTGCAATGTGGAGATATTACTGTTTGTGCATTTACAATATTCATTGATTTTTGCCATTGAAAAACATGTTTTTCATATACCAGAAATGTTTGAAGCTACTGACTGAATGAAAGGAGCTGGCATCTCACTCTCTTTGAATCTTCTTTATCATGCTAGGATTAGCAGGAAAAAGCAAAAAATTTCAGAATTGCACCTTGCAATGTGGAGATATTACTGTTTGTGCATTTACAATATTCATTGATTTTTGCCATTGAAAAACATGTTTTTCATATACCAGAAATGTTTGAAGCTACTGACTGAATGAAAGGAGCTGGTATCTCACTCTCTTTGAATCTTCTTTATCATGCTAGGATTAGCAGGAAAAAGCAAAAAAATTTCAGAATTGCACCTTGCAATGTGGAGATATTACTGTTTGTGCATTTACAATATTCATTGATTTTTGCCATTGAAAAACATGTTTTTCATATACCAGAAATGTTTGAAGCTACTGACTGAATGAAAGGAGCTGGCATCTCACTCTCTTTGAATCTTCTTTATCATGCTAGGATTAACAGGAAAAAGCAAAAAATTTCAGAATTGCACCTTGCAATGTGGAGATATTACTGTTTGTGCATTTACAATATTCATTGATTTTTGCCATTGAAAAACATGTTTTTCATATACCAGAAATGTTTGAAGCTACTGACTGAATGAAAGGAGCTGGCATCTCACTCTCTTTGAATCTTCTTTATCATGCTAGGATTAGCAGGAAAAAGCAAAAAATTTCAGAATTGCACCTTGCAATGTGGAGATATTACTGTTTGTGCATTTACAATATTCATTGATTTTTGCCATTGAAAAACATGTTTTTCATATACCAGAAATGTTTGAAGCTACTGACTGAATGAAAGGAGCTGGCATCTCACTCTCTTTGAATCTTCTTTATCCTGCTAGGATTAGCAGGAAAAAGCAAAAAATTTCAGAATTGCACCTTGCAATGTGGAGATATTACTGTTTGTGCATTTACAATATTCATTGATTTTTGCCATTGAAAAACATCCAGAAATGTTTGAAGCTACTGACTGAATGAAAGGAGCTGGCATCTCACTCTCTTTGAATCTTCTTTATCATGCTAGGATTAGCAGGAAAAAGCAAAAAATTTCAGAATTGCACCTTGCAATGTGGAGATATTACTGTTTGTGCATTTACAATATTCATTGATTTTTGCCATTGAAAAACGTAGAGAAATTCTTGAAGCTACTGACTGAATGAAAGGAGCTGGCATCTCACTCTCTTTGAATCTTCTTTATCATGCTAGGATTAGCAGGAAAAAGCAAAAAATTTCAGAATTGCACCTTGCAATGTGGAGATATTACTGTTTGTGCATTTACAATATTCATTGATTTTTGCCATTGAAAAACATCATGTTATTCATATACCAGAAATGTTTGAAGCTACTGACTGAATGAAAGGAGCTGGCATCTCACTCTCTTTGAATCTTCTTTATCATGCTAGGATTAACAGGAAAAAGCAAAAAATTTCAGAATTGCACCTTGCAATGTGGAGATATTACTGTTTGTGCATTTACAATATTCATTGATTTTTGCCATTGAAAAACGTCCAGAAATGTTTGAAGCTACTGACTGAATGAAAGGAGCTGGCATCTCACTCTCTTTGAATCTTCTTTATCATGCTAGGATTAGCAGGAAAAAGCAAAAAATTTCAGAATTGCACCTTGCAATGTGGAAATATTACTGTTTGTGCATTTACAATATTCATTGATTTTTGCCATTGAAAAACATGTTTTTCATATACCAGAAATGTTTGAAGCTACTGACTGAATGAAAGGAGCTGGCATCTCACTCTCTTTGAATCTTCTTTATCATGCTAGGATTAGCAGGAAAAAGCAAAAAATTTCAGAATTGCACCTTGCAATGTGGAGATATTACTGTTTGTGCATTTACAATATTCATTGATTTTTGCCATTGAAAAACATGTTTTTCATATACCAGAAATGTTTGAAGCTACTGACTGAATGAAAGGAGCTGGCATCTCACTCTCTTTGAATCTTCTTTATCCTGCTAGGATTAGCAGGAAAAAGCAAAAAATTTCAGAATTGCACCTTGCAATGTGGAGATATTACTGTTTGTGCATTTACAATATTCATTGATTTTTGCCATTGAAAAACATGTTTTTCATATACCAGAAATGTTTGAAGCTACTGACTGAATGAAAGGAGCTGGCATCTCACTCTCTTTGAATCTTCTTTATCATGCTAGGATTAGCAGGAAAAAGCAAAAAATTTCAGAATTGCACCTTGCAATGTGGAGATATTACTGTTTGTGCATTTACAATATTCATTGATTTTTGCCATTGAAAAACATGTTTTTCATATACCAGGAATGTTTGAAGCTACTGACTGAATGAAAGGAGCTGGCATCTCACTCTCTTTGAATCTTCTTTATCCTGCTAGGATTAGCAGGAAAAAGCAAAAAATTTCAGAATTGCACCTTGCAATGTGGAGATATTACTGTTTGTGCATTTACAATATTCATTGATTTTTGCCATTGAAAAACGTCCAGAAATGTTTGAAGCTACTGACTGAATGAAAGGAGCTGGCATCTCACTCTCTTTGAATCTTCTTTATCATGCTAGGATTAGCAGGAAAAAGCAAAAAATTTCAGAATTGCACCTTGCAATGTGGAGATATTACTGTTTGTGCATTTACAATATTCATTGATTTTTGCCATTGAAAAACGTTTTTCATATACCAGAAATGTTTGAAGCTACTGACTGAATGAAAGGAGCTGGCATCTCACTCTCTTTGAATCTTCTTTATCATGCTAGGATTAGCAGGAAAAAGCAAAAAATTTCAGAATTGCACCTTGCAATGTGGAGATATTACTGTTTGTGCATTTACAATATTCATTGATTTTTGCCATTGAAAAACATGTTTTTCATATACCAGAAATGTTTGAAGCTACTGACTGAATGAAAGGAGCTGGCATCTCACTCTCTTTGAATCTTCTTTATCCTGCTAGGATTAGCAGGAAAAAGCAAAAAATTTCAGAATTGCACCTTGCAATGTGGAGATATTACTGTTTGTGCATTTACAATATTCATTGATTTTTGCCATTGAAAAACATGTTTTTCATATACCAGAAATGTTTGAAGCTACTGACTGAATGAAAGGAGCTGGCATCTCACTCTCTTTGAATCTTCTTTATCATGCTAGGATTAGCAGGAAAAAGCAAAAAATTTCAGAATTGCACCTTGCAATGTGGAGATATTACTGTTTGTGCATTTACAATATTCATTGATTTTTGCCATTGAAAAACATGTTTTTCATATACCAGGAATGTTTGAAGCTACTGACTGAATGAAAGGAGCTGGCATCTCACTCTCTTTGAATCTTCTTTATCCTGCTAGGATTAGCAGGAAAAAGCAAAAAATTTCAGAATTGCACCTTGCAATGTGGAGATATTACTGTTTGTGCATTTACAATATTCATTGATTTTTGCCATTGAAAAATGTCCAGAAATGTTTGAAGCTACTGACTGAATGAAAGGAGCTGGCATCTCACTCTCTTTGAATCTTCTTTATCATGCTAGGATTAGCAGGAAAAAGCAAAAAATTTCAGAATTGCACCTTGCAATGTGGAGATATTACTGTTTGTGCATTTACAATATTCATTGATTTTTGCCATTGAAAAACGTTTTTCATATACCAGAAATGTTTGAAGCTACTGACTGAATGAAAGGAGCTGGCATCTCACTCTCTTTGAATCTTCTTTATCATGCTAGGATTAGCAGGAAAAAGCAAAAAATTTCAGAATTGCACCTTGCAATGTGGAGATATTACTGTTTGTGCATTTACAATATTCATTGATTTTTGCCATTGAAAAACATGTTTTTCATATACCAGAAATGTTTGAAGCTACTGACTGAATGAAAGGAGCTGGCATCTCACTCTCTTTGAATCTTCTTTATCATGCTAGGATTAGCAGGAAAAAGCAAAAAATTTCAGAATTGCACCTTGCAATGTGGAGATATTACTGTTTGTGCATTTACAATATTCATTGATTTTTGCCATTGAAAAACATGTTTTTCATATACCAGAAATGTTTGAAGCTACTGACTGAATGAAAGGAGCTGGTATCTCACTCTCTTTGAATCTTCTTTATCATGCTAGGATTAGCAGGAAAAAGCAAAAAAATTTCAGAATTGCACCTTGCAATGTGGAGATATTACTGTTTGTGCATTTACAATATTCATTGATTTTTGCCATTGAAAAACATGTTTTTCATATACCAGAAATGTTTGAAGCTACTGACTGAATGAAAGGAGCTGGCATCTCACTCTCTTTGAATCTTCTTTATCATGCTAGGATTAACAGGAAAAAGCAAAAAATTTCAGAATTGCACCTTGCAATGTGGAGATATTACTGTTTGTGCATTTACAATATTCATTGATTTTTGCCATTGAAAAACGTCCAGAAATGTTTGAAGCTACTGACTGAATGAAAGGAGCTGGCATCTCACTCTCTTTGAATCTTCTTTATCATGCTAGGATTAGCAGGAAAAAGCAAAAAATTTCAGAATTGCACCTTGCAATGTGGAGATATTAATGTTTGTGCATTTACAATATTCATTGATTTTTGCCATTGAAAAACGTCCAGAAATGTTTGAAGCTACTGACTGAATGAAAGGAGCTGGCATCTCACTCTCTTTGAATCTTCTTTATCATGCTAGGATTAGCAGGAAAAAGCAAAAAATTTCAGAATTGCACCTTGCAATGTGGAAATATTACTGTTTGTGCATTTACAATATTCATTGATTTTTGCCATTGAAAAACATGTTTTTCATATACCAGAAATGTTTGAAGCTACTGACTGAATGAAAGGAGCTGGCATCTCACTCTCTTTGAATCTTCTTTATCATGCTAGGATTAGCAGGAAAAAGCAAAAAATTTCAGAATTGCACCTTGCAATGTGGAGATATTACTGTTTGTGCATTTACAATATTCATTGATTTTTGCCATTGAAAAACGTTTTTCATATACCAGAAATGTTTGAAGCTACTGACTGAATGAAAGGAGCTGGCATCTCACTCTCTTTGAATCTTCTTTATCATGCTAGGATTAGCAGGAAAAAGCAAAAAATTTCAGAATTGCACCTTGCAATGTGGAGATATTACTGTTTGTGCATTTACAATATTCATTGATTTTTGCCATTGAAAAACATGTTTTTCATATACCAGAAATGTTTGAAGCTACTGACTGAATAAAAGGAGCTGGCATCTCACTCTCTTTGAATCTTTATCATGCTAGGATTAGCAGGAATAAGCAAAAAATTTCAGAATTGCACCTTGCAATGTGGAGATATTACTGTTTGTGCATTTACAATATTCATTGATTTTTGCCATTGAAAAACATGTTTTTCATATACCAGAAATGTTTGAAGCTACTGACTGAATGAAAGGAGCTGGCATCTCACTCTCTTTGAATCTTCTTTATCATGCTAGGATTAGCAGGAAAAAGCAAAAAATTTCAGAATTGCACCTTGCAATGTGGAGATATTACTGTTTGTGCATTTACAATATTCATTGATTTTTGCCATTGAAAAACATGTTTTTCATATACCAGAAATGTTTGAAGCTACTGACTGAATGAAAGGAGCTGGCATCTCACTCTCTTTGAATCTTCTTTATCATGCTAGGATTAACAGGAAAAAGCAAAAAATTTCAGAATTGCACCTTGCAATGTGGAGATATTACTGTTTGTGCATTTACAATATTCATTGATTTTTGCCATTGAAAAATGTCCAGAAATGTTTGAAGCTACTGACTGAATGAAAGGAGCTGGCATCTCACTCTCTTTGAATCTTCTTTATCATGCTAGGATTAGCAGGAAAAAGCAAAAAATTTCAGAATTGCACCTTGCAATGTGGAGATATTACTGTTTGTGCATTTACAATATTCATTGATTTTTGCCATTGAAAAACATGTTTTTCATATACCAGAAATGTTTGAAGCTACTGACTGAATGAAAGGAGCTGGCATCTCACTCTCTTTGAATCTTCTTTATCCTGCTAGGATTAGCAGGAAAAAGCAAAAAATTTCAGAATTGCACCTTGCAATGTGGAGATATTACTGTTTGTGCATTTACAATATTCATTGATTTTTGCCATTGAAAAACATGTTTTTCATATACCAGAAATGTTTGAAGCTACTGACTGAATGAAAGAAGCTGGCATCTCACTCTCTTTGAATCTTCTTTATCCTGCTAGGATTAGCAGGAAAAAGCAAAAAATTTCAGAATTGCACCTTGCAATGTGGAGATATTAGTTTGTGCATTTACAATATTCATTGATTTTTGCCATTGAAAAACATGTTTTTCATATACCAGGAATGTTTGAAGCTACTGACTGAATGAAAGGAGCTGGCATCTCACTCTCTTTGAATCTTCTTTATCATGCTAGGATTAGCAGGAAAAAGCAAAAAATTTCAGAATTGCACCTTGCAATGTGGAGATATTACTGTTTGTGCATTTACAATATTCATTGATTTTTGCCATTGAAAAACATGTTTTTCATATACCAGAAATGTTTGAAGCTACTGACTGAATGAAAGGAGCTGGCATCTCACTCTCTTTGAATCTTCTTTATCATGCTAGGATTAACAGGAAAAAGCAAAAAATTTCAGAATTGCACCTTGCAATGTGGAGATATTACTGTTTGTGCATTTACAATATTCATTTATTTTTGCCATTGAAAAACGTCCAGAAATGTTTGAAGCTACTGACTGAATGAAAGGAGCTGGCATCTCACTCTCTTTGAATCTTCTTTATCATGCTAGGATTAGCAGGAAAAAGCAAAAAATTTCAGAATTGCACCTTGCAATGTGGAGATATTACTGTTTGTGCATTTACAATATTCATTGATTTTTGCCATTGAAAAACATGTTTTTCATATACCAGAAATGTTTGAAGCTACTGACTGAATGAAAGGAGCTGGCATCTCACTCTCTTTGAATCTTCTTTATCATGCTAGGATTAGCAGGAAAAAGCAAAAAATTTCAGAATTGCACCTTGCAATGTGGAGATATTACTGTTTGTGCATTTACAATATTCATTGATTTTTGCCATTGAAAAACATGTTTTTCATATACCAGAAATGTTTGAAGCTACTGACTGAATGAAAGGAGCTGGCATCTCACTCTCTTTGAATCTTCTTTATCCTGCTAGGATTAGCAGGAAAAAGCAAAAAATTTCAGAATTGCACCTTGCAATGTGGAGATATTACTGTTTGTGCATTTACAATATTCATTGATTTTTGCCATTGAAAAACATCCAGAAATGTTTGAAGCTACTGACTGAATGAAAGGAGCTGGCATCTCACTCTCTTTGAATCTTCTTTATCATGCTAGGATTAGCAGGAAAAAGCAAAAAATTTCAGAATTGCACCTTGCAATGTGGAGATATTACTGTTTGTGCATTTACAATATTCATTGATTTTTGCCATTGAAAAACGTCCAGAAATGTTTGAAGCTACTGACTGAATGAAAGGAGCTGGCATCTCACTCTCTTTGAATCTTCTTTATCATGCTAGGATTAGCAGGAAAAAGCAAAAAATTTCAGAATTGCACCTTGCAATGTGGAGATATTACTGTTTGTGCATTTACAATATTCATTGATTTTTGCCATTGAAAAACATCATGTTATTCATATACCAGAAATGTTTGAAGCTACTGACTGAATGAAAGGAGCTGGCATCTCACTCTCTTTGAATCTTCTTTATCATGCTAGGATTAACAGGAAAAAGCAAAAAATTTCAGAATTGCACCTTGCAATGTGGAGATATTACTGTTTGTGCATTTACAATATTCATTGATTTTTGCCATTGAAAAACGTCCAGAAATGTTTGAAGCTACTGACTGAATGAAAGGAGCTGGCATCTCACTCTCTTTGAATCTTCTTTATCATGCTAGGATTAGCAGGAAAAAGCAAAAAATTTCAGAATTGCACCTTGCAATGTGGAGATATTACTGTTTGTGCATTTACAATATTCATTGATTTTTGCCATTGAAAAACATGTTTTTCATATACCAGTAATGTTTGAAGCTACTGACTGAATGAAAGGAGCTGGCATCTCACTCTCTTTGAATCTTCTTTATCATGCTAGGATTAGCAGGAAAAAGCAAAAAATTTCAGAATTGCACCTTGCAATGTGGAGATATTACTGTTTGTGCATTTACAATATTCATTGATTTTTGCCATTGAAAAACATGTTTTTCATATACCAGGAATGTTTGAAGCTACTGACTGAATGAAAGGAGCTGGCATCTCACTCTCTTTGAATCTTCTTTATCCTGCTAGGATTAGCAGGAAAAAGCAAAAAATTTCAGAATTGCACCTTGCAATGTGGAGATATTACTGTTTGTGCATTTACAATATTCATTGATTTTTGCCATTGAAAAACGTCCAGAAATGTTTGAAGCTACTGACTGAATGAAAGGAGCTGGCATCTCACTCTCTTTGAATCTTCTTTATCATGCTAGGATTAGCAGGAAAAAGCAAAAAATTTCAGAATTGCACCTTGCAATGTGGAGATATTACTGTTTGTGCATTTACAATATTCATTGATTTTTGCCATTGAAAAACGTTTTTCATATACCAGAAATGTTTGAAGCTACTGACTGAATGAAAGGAGCTGGCATCTCACTCTCTTTGAATCTTCTTTATCATGCTAGGATTAGCAGGAAAAAGCAAAAAATTTCAGAATTGCACCTTGCAATGTGGAGATATTACTGTTTGTGCATTTACAATATTCATTGATTTTTGCCATAGAAAAACATCATGTTATTCATATACCAGAAATGTTTGAAGCTACTGACTGAATGAAAGGAGCTGGCATCTCACTCTCTTTGAATCTTCTTTATCATGCTAGGATTAACAGGAAAAAGCAAAAAATTTCAGAATTGCACCTTGCAATGTGGAGATATTACTGTTTGTGCATTTACAATATTCATTGATTTTTGCCATTGAAAAACGTCCAGAAATGTTTGAAGCTACTGACTGAATGAAAGGAGCTGGCATCTCACTCTCTTTGAATCTTCTTTATCATGCTAGGATTAGCAGGAAAAAGCAAAAAATTTCAGAATTGCACCTTGCAATGTGGAGATATTAATGTTTGTGCATTTACAATATTCATTGATTTTTGCCATTGAAAAACGTCCAGAAATGTTTGAAGCTACTGACTGAATGAAAGGAGCTGGCATCTCACTCTCTTTGAATCTTCTTTATCATGCTAGGATTAACAGGAAAAAGCAAAAAATTTCAGAATTGCACCTTGCAATGTGGAGATATTACTGTTTGTGCATTTACAATATTCATTGATTTTTGCCATTGAAAAACGTCCAGAAATGTTTGAAGCTACTGACTGAATGAAAGGAGCTGGCATCTCACTCTCTTTGAATCTTCTTTATCATGCTAGGATTAGCAGGAAAAAGCAAAAAATTTCAGAATTGTACCTTGCAATGTGGAAATATTACTGTTTGTGCATTTACAATATTCATTGATTTTTGCCATTGAAAAACATGTTTTTCATATACCAGAAATGTTTGAAGCTACTGACTGAATGAAAGGAGCTGGCATCTCACTCTCTTTGAATCTTCTTTATCATGCTAGGATTAGCAGGAAAAAGCAAAAAATTTCAGAATTGCACCTTGCAATGTGGAGATATTACTGTTTGTGCATTTACAATATTCATTGATTTTTGCCATTGAAAAACGTTTTTCATATACCAGAAATGTTTGAAGCTACTGACTGAATGAAAGGAGCTGGCATCTCACTCTCTTTGAATCTTCTTTATCATGCTAGGATTAGCAGGAAAAAGCAAAAAATTTCAGAATTGCACCTTGCAATGTGGAGATATTACTGTTTGTGCATTTACAATATTCATTGATTTTTGCCATTGAAAAACATGTTTTTCATATACCAGAAATGTTTGAAGCTACTGACTGAATAAAAGGAGCTGGCATCTCACTCTCTTTGAATCTTTATCATGCTAGGATTAGCAGGAAAAAGCAAAAAATTTCAGAATTGCACCTTGCAATGTGGAGATATTACTGTTTGTGCATTTACAATATTCATTGATTTTTGCCATTGAAAAACATGTTTTTCATATACCAGAAATGTTTGAAGCTACTGACTGAATGAAAGGAGCTGGCATCTCACTCTCTTTGAATCTTCTTTATCATGCTAGGATTAGCAGGAAAAAGCAAAAAATTTCAGAATTGCACCTTGCAATGTGGAGATATTACTGTTTGTGCATTTACAATATTCATTGATTTTTGCCATTGAAAAACATGTTTTTCATATACCAGAAATGTTTGAAGCTACTGACTGAATGAAAGGAGCTGGCATCTCACTCTCTTTGAATCTTCTTTATCATGCTAGGATTAACAGGAAAAAGCAAAAAGTTTCAGAATTGCACCTTGCAATGTGGAGATATTACTGTTTGTGCATTTACAATATTCATTGATTTTTGCCATTAAAAAATGTCCAGAAATGTTTGAAGCTACTGACTGAATGAAAGGAGCTGGCATCTCACTCTCTTTGAATCTTCTTTATCATGCTAGGATTAGCAGGAAAAAGCAAAAAATTTCAGAATTGCACCTTGCAATGTGGAGATATTACTGTTTGTGCATTTACAATATTCATTGATTTTTGCCATTGAAAAACATGTTTTTCATATACCAGAAATGTTTGAAGCTACTGACTGAATGAAAGGAGCTGGCATCTCACTCTCTTTGAATCTTCTTTATCATGCTAGGATTAACAGGAAAAAGCAAAAAATTTCAGAATTGCACCTTGCAATGTGGAGATATTACTGTTTGTGCATTTACAATATTCATTTATTTTTGCCATTGAAAAACGTCCAGAAATGTTTGAAGCTACTGACTGAATGAAAGGAGCTGGCATCTCACTCTCTTTGAATCTTCTTTATCATGCTAGGATTAGCAGGAAAAAGCAAAAAATTTCAGAATTGCACCTTGCAATGTGGAGATATTACTGTTTGTGCATTTACAATATTCATTGATTTTTGCCATTGAAAAACATGTTTTTCATATACCAGAAATGTTTGAAGCTACTGACTGAATGAAAGGAGCTGGCATCTCACTCTCTTTGAATCTTCTTTATCATGCTAGGATTAGCAGGAAAAAGCAAAAAATTTCAGAATTGCACCTTGCAATGTGGAGATATTACTGTTTGTGCATTTACAATATTCATTGATTTTTGCCATTGAAAAACATGTTTTTCATATACCAGAAATGTTTGAAGCTACTGACTGAATGAAAGGAGCTGGCATCTCACTCTCTTTGAATCTTCTTTATCCTGCTAGGATTAGCAGGAAAAAGCAAAAAATTTCAGAATTGCACCTTGCAATGTGGAGATATTACTGTTTGTGCATTTACAATATTCATTGATTTTTGCCATTGAAAAACATCCAGAAATGTTTGAAGCTACTGACTGAATGAAAGGAGCTGGCATCTCACTCTCTTTGAATCTTCTTTATCATGCTAGGATTAGCAGGAAAAAGCAAAAAATTTCAGAATTGCACCTTGCAATGTGGAGATATTACTGTTTGTGCATTTACAATATTCATTGATTTTTGCCATTGAAAAACGTCCAGAAATGTTTGAAGCTACTGACTGAATGAAAGGAGCTGGCATCTCACTCTCTTTGAATCTTCTTTATCATGCTAGGATTAGCAGGAAAAAGCAAAAAATTTCAGAATTGCACCTTGCAATGTGGAGATATTACTGTTTGTGCATTTACAATATTCATTGATTTTTGCCATTGAAAAACATCATGTTATTCATATACCAGAAATGTTTGAAGCTACTGACTGAATGAAAGGAGCTGGCATCTCACTCTCTTTGAATCTTCTTTATCATGCTAGGATTAACAGGAAAAAGCAAAAAATTTCAGAATTGCAACTTGCAATGTGGAGATATTACTGTTTGTGCATTTACAATATTCATTGATTTTTGCCATTGAAAAACGTCCAGAAATGTTTGAAGCTACTGACTGAATGAAAGGAGCTGGCATCTCACTCTCTTTGAATCTTCTTTATCATGCTAGGATTAGCAGGAAAAAGCAAAAAATTTCAGAATTGCACCTTGCAATGTGGAAATATTACTGTTTGTGCATTTACAATATTCATTGATTTTTGCCATTGAAAAACATGTTTTTCATATACCAGAAATGTTTGAAGCTACTGACTGAATGAAAGGAGCTGGCATCTCACTCTCTTTGAATCTTCTTTATCATGCTAGGATTAGCAGGAAAAAGCAAAAAATTTCAGAATTGCACCTTGCAATGTGGAGATATTACTGTTTGTGCATTTACAATATTCATTGATTTTTGCCATTGAAAAACATGTTTTTCATATACCAGAAATGTTTGAAGCTACTGACTGAATGAAAGGAGCTGGCATCTCACTCTCTTTGAATCTTCTTTATCCTGCTAGGATTAGCAGGAAAAAGCAAAAAATTTCAGAATTGCACCTTGCAATGTGGAGATATTACTGTTTGTGCATTTACAATATTCATTGATTTTTGCCATTGAAAAACATGTTTTTCATATACCAGAAATGTTTGAAGCTACTGACTGAATGAAAGGAGCTGGCATCTCACTCTCTTTGAATCTTCTTTATCATGCTAGGATTAGCAGGAAAAAGCAAAAAATTTCAGAATTGCACCTTGCAATGTGGAGATATTACTGTTTGTGCATTTACAATATTCATTGATTTTTGCCATTGAAAAACATGTTTTTCATATACCAGGAATGTTTGAAGCTACTGACTGAATGAAAGGAGCTGGCATCTCACTCTCTTTGAATCTTCTTTATCCTGCTAGGATTAGCAGGAAAAAGCAAAAAATTTCAGAATTGCACCTTGCAATGTGGAGATATTACTGTTTGTGCATTTACAATATTCATTGATTTTTGCCATTGAAAAACGTCCAGAAATGTTTGAAGCTACTGACTGAATGAAAGGAGCTGGCATCTCACTCTCTTTGAATCTTCTTTATCATGCTAGGATTAGCAGGAAAAAGCAAAAAATTTCAGAATTGCACCTTGCAATGTGGAGATATTACTGTTTGTGCATTTACAATATTCATTGATTTTTGCCATTGAAAAACGTTTTTCATATACCAGAAATGTTTGAAGCTACTGACTGAATGAAAGGAGCTGGCAGCTCACTCTCTTTGAATCTTCTTTATCATGCTAGGATTAGCAGGAAAAAGCAAAAAATTTCAGAATTGCACCTTGCAATGTAGAGATATTACTGTTTGTGCATTTACAATATTCATTGATTTTTGCCATTGAAAAACATGTTTTTCATATACCAGAAATGTTTGAAGCTACTGACTGAATGAAAGGAGCTGGCATCTCACTCTCTTTGAATCTTCTTTATCATGCTAGGATTAGCAGGAAAAAGCAAAAAATTTCAGAATTGCACCTTGCAATGTGGAGATATTACTGTTTGTGCATTTACAATATTCATTGATTTTTCCCATTGAAAAACATGTTTTTCATATACCAGAAATGTTTGAAGCTACTGACTGAATGAAAGGAGCTGGTATCTCACTCTCTTTGAATCTTCTTTATCATGCTAGGATTAGCAGGAAAAAGCAAAAAAATTTCAGAATTGCACCTTGCAATGTGGAGATATTACTGTTTGTGCATTTACAATATTCATTGATTTTTGCCATTGAAAAACATGTTTTTCATATACCAGAAATGTTTGAAGCTACTGACTGAATGAAAGGAGCTGGCATCTCACTCTCTTTGAATCTTCTTTATCATGCTAGGATTAACAGGAAAAAGCAAAAAATTTCAGAATTGCACCTTGCAATGTGGAGATATTACTGTTTGTGCATTTACAATATTCATTGATTTTTGCCATTGAAAAACGTCCAGAAATGTTTGAAGCTACTGACTGAATGAAAGGAGCTGGCATCTCACTCTCTTTGAATCTTCTTTATCATGCTAGGATTAGCAGGAAAAAGCAAAAAATTTCAGAATTGCACCTTGCAATGTGGAGATATTAATGTTTGTGCATTTACAATATTCATTGATTTTTGCCATTGAAAAACGTCCAGAAATGTTTGAAGCTACTGACTGAATGAAAGGAGCTGGCATCTCACTCTCTTTGAATCTTCTTTATCATGCTAGGATTAACAGGAAAAAGCAAAAAATTTCAGAATTGCACCTTGCAATGTGGAGATATTACTGTTTGTGCATTTACAATATTCATTGATTTTTGCCATTGAAAAACGTCCAGAAATGTTTGAAGCTACTGACTGAATGAAAGGAGCTGGCATCTCACTCTCTTTGAATCTTCTTTATCATGCTAGGATTAGCAGGAAAAAGCAAAAAATTTCAGAATTGCACTTTGCAATGTGGAAATATTACTGTTTGTGCATTTACAATATTCATTGATTTTTGCCATTGAAAAACATGTTTTTCATATACCAGAAATGTTTGAAGCTACTGACTGAATGAAAGGAGCTGGCATCTCACTCTCTTTGAATCTTCTTTATCATGCTAGGATTAGCAGGAAAAAGCAAAAAATTTCAGAATTGCACCTTGCAATGTGGAGATATTACTGTTTGTGCATTTACAATATTCATTGATTTTTGCCATTGAAAAACGTTTTTCATATACCAGAAATGTTTGAAAGTACTGACTGAATGAAAGGAGCTGGCATCTCACTCTCTTTGAATCTTCTTTATCATGCTAGGATTAGCAGGAAAAAGCAAAAAATTTCAGAATTGCACCTTGCAATGTGGAGATATTACTGTTTGTGCATTTACAATATTCATTGATTTTTGCCATTGAAAAACATGTTTTTCATATACCAGAAATGTTTGAAGCTACTGACTGAATGAAAGGAGCTGGCATCTCACTCTCTTTGAATCTTTATCATGCTAGGATTAGCAGGAAAAAGCAAAAAATTTCAGAATTGCACCTTGCAATGTGGAGATATTACTGTTTGTGCATTTACAATATTCATTGATTTTTGCCATTGAAAAACATGTTTTTCATATACCAGAAATGTTTGAAGCTACTGACTGAATGAAAGGAGCTGGCATCTCACTCTCTTTGATTCTTCTTTATCATGCTAGGATTAGCAGGAAAAAGCAAAAAATTTCAGAATTGCACCTTGCAATGTGGAGATATTACTGTTTGTGCATTTACAATATTCATTGATTTTTGCCATTGAAAAACGTTTTTCATATACCAGAAATGTTTGAAGCTACTGACTGAATGAAAGGAGCTGGCATCTCACTCTCTTTGAATCTTCTTTATCATGCTAGGATTAACAGGAAAAAGCAAAAAATTTCAGAATTGCACCTTGCAATGTGGAGATATTACTGTTTGTGCATTTACAATATTCATTGATTTTTGCCATTGAAAAACATCCAGAAATGTTTGAAGCTACTGACTGAATGAAAGGAGCTGGCATCTCACTCTCTTTGAATCTTCTTTATCATGCTAGGATTAGCAGGAAAAAGCAAAAAATTTCAGAATTGCACCTTGCAATGTGGAGATATTACTGTTTGTGCATTTACAATATTCATTGATTTTTGCCATTGAAAAACGTCCAGAAATGTTTGAAGCTACTGACTGAATGAAAGGAGCTGGCATCTCACTCTCTTTGAATCTTCTTTATCATGCTAGGATTAGCAGGAAAAAGCAAAAAATTTCAGAATTGCACCTTGCAATGTGGAGATATTACTGTTTGTGCATTTACAATATTCATTGATTTTTGCCATTGAAAAACATCATGTTATTCATATACCAGAAATGTTTGAAGCTACTGACTGAATGAAAGGAGCTGGCATCTCACTCTCTTTGAATCTTCTTTATCATGCTAGGATTAACAGGAAAAAGCAAAAAATTTCAGAATTGCAACTTGCAATGTGGAGATATTACTGTTTGTGCATTTACAATATTCATTGATTTTTGCCATTGAAAAACGTCCAGAAATGTTTGAAGCTACTGACTGAATGAAAGGAGCTGGCATCTCACTCTCTTTGAATCTTCTTTATCATGCTAGGATTAGCAGGAAAAAGCAAAAAATTTCAGAATTGCACCTTGCAATGTGGAAATATTACTGTTTGTGCATTTACAATATTCATTGATTTTTGCCATTGAAAAACATGTTTTTCATATACCAGAAATGTTTGAAGCTACTGACTGAATGAAAGGAGCTGGCATCTCACTCTCTTTGAATCTTCTTTATCATGCTAGGATTAGCAGGAAAAAGCAAAAAATTTCAGAATTGCACCTTGCAATGTGGAGATATTACTGTTTGTGCATTTACAATATTCATTGATTTTTGCCATTGAAAAACATGTTTTTCATATACCAGAAATGTTTGAAGCTACTGACTGAATGAAAGGAGCTGGCATCTCACTCTCTTTGAATCTTCTTTATCCTGCTAGGATTAGCAGGAAAAAGCAAAAAATTTCAGAATTGCACCTTGCAATGTGGAGATATTACTGTTTGTGCATTTACAATATTCATTGATTTTTGCCATTGAAAAACATGTTTTTCATATACCAGAAATGTTTGAAGCTACTGACTGAATGAAAGGAGCTGGCATCTCACTCTCTTTGAATCTTCTTTATCATGCTAGGATTAGCAGGAAAAAGCAAAAAATTTCAGAATTGCACCTTGCAATGTGGAGATATTACTGTTTGTGCATTTACAATATTCATTGATTTTTGCCATTGAAAAACATGTTTTTCATATACCAGGAATGTTTGAAGCTACTGACTGAATGAAAGGAGCTGGCATCTCACTCTCTTTGAATCTTCTTTATCCTGCTAGGATTAGCAGGAAAAAGCAAAAAATTTCAGAATTGCACCTTGCAATGTGGAGATATTACTGTTTGTGCATTTACAATATTCATTGATTTTTGCCATTGAAAAACGTCCAGAAATGTTTGAAGCTACTGACTGAATGAAAGGAGCTGGCATCTCACTCTCTTTGAATCTTCTTTATCATGCTAGGATTAGCAGGAAAAAGCAAAAAATTTCAGAATTGCACCTTGCAATGTGGAGATATTACTGTTTGTGCATTTACAATATTCATTGATTTTTGCCATTGAAAAACGTTTTTCATATACCAGAAATGTTTGAAGCTACTGACTGAATGAAAGGAGCTGGCAGCTCACTCTCTTTGAATCTTCTTTATCATGCTAGGATTAGCAGGAAAAAGCAAAAAATTTCAGAATTGCACCTTGCAATGTAGAGATATTACTGTTTGTGCATTTACAATATTCATTGATTTTTGCCATTGAAAAACATGTTTTTCATATACCAGAAATGTTTGAAGCTACTGACTGAATGAAAGGAGCTGGCATCTCACTCTCTTTGAATCTTCTTTATCATGCTAGGATTAGCAGGAAAAAGCAAAAAATTTCAGAATTGCACCTTGCAATGTGGAGATATTACTGTTTGTGCATTTACAATATTCATTGATTTTTCCCATTGAAAAACATGTTTTTCATATACCAGAAATGTTTGAAGCTACTGACTGAATGAAAGGAGCTGGTATCTCACTCTCTTTGAATCTTCTTTATCATGCTAGGATTAGCAGGAAAAAGCAAAAAAATTTCAGAATTGCACCTTGCAATGTGGAGATATTACTGTTTGTGCATTTACAATATTCATTGATTTTTGCCATTGAAAAACATGTTTTTCATATACCAGAAATGTTTGAAGCTACTGACTGAATGAAAGGAGCTGGCATCTCACTCTCTTTGAATCTTCTTTATCATGCTAGGATTAACAGGAAAAAGCAAAAAATTTCAGAATTGCACCTTGCAATGTGGAGATATTACTGTTTGTGCATTTACAATATTCATTGATTTTTGCCATTGAAAAACGTCCAGAAATGTTTGAAGCTACTGACTGAATGAAAGGAGCTGGCATCTCACTCTCTTTGAATCTTCTTTATCATGCTAGGATTAGCAGGAAAAAGCAAAAAATTTCAGAATTGCACCTTGCAATGTGGAGATATTAATGTTTGTGCATTTACAATATTCATTGATTTTTGCCATTGAAAAACGTCCAGAAATGTTTGAAGCTACTGACTGAATGAAAGGAGCTGGCATCTCACTCTCTTTGAATCTTCTTTATCATGCTAGGATTAACAGGAAAAAGCAAAAAATTTCAGAATTGCACCTTGCAATGTGGAGATATTACTGTTTGTGCATTTACAATATTCATTGATTTTTGCCATTGAAAAACGTCCAGAAATGTTTGAAGCTACTGACTGAATGAAAGGAGCTGGCATCTCACTCTCTTTGAATCTTCTTTATCATGCTAGGATTAGCAGGAAAAAGCAAAAAATTTCAGAATTGCACTTTGCAATGTGGAAATATTACTGTTTGTGCATTTACAATATTCATTGATTTTTGCCATTGAAAAACATGTTTTTCATATACCAGAAATGTTTGAAGCTACTGACTGAATGAAAGGAGCTGGCATCTCACTCTCTTTGAATCTTCTTTATCATGCTAGGATTAGCAGGAAAAAGCAAAAAATTTCAGAATTGCACCTTGCAATGTGGAGATATTACTGTTTGTGCATTTACAATATTCATTGATTTTTGCCATTGAAAAACGTTTTTCATATACCAGAAATGTTTGAAAGTACTGACTGAATGAAAGGAGCTGGCATCTCACTCTCTTTGAATCTTCTTTATCATGCTAGGATTAGCAGGAAAAAGCAAAAAATTTCAGAATTGCACCTTGCAATGTGGAGATATTACTGTTTGTGCATTTACAATATTCATTGATTTTTGCCATTGAAAAACATGTTTTTCATATACCAGAAATGTTTGAAGCTACTGACTGAATGAAAGGAGCTGGCATCTCACTCTCTTTGAATCTTTATCATGCTAGGATTAGCAGGAAAAAGCAAAAAATTTCAGAATTGCACCTTGCAATGTGGAGATATTACTGTTTGTGCATTTACAATATTCATTGATTTTTGCCATTGAAAAACATGTTTTTCATATACCAGAAATGTTTGAAGCTACTGACTGAATGAAAGGAGCTGGCATCTCACTCTCTTTGATTCTTCTTTATCATGCTAGGATTAGCAGGAAAAAGCAAAAAATTTCAGAATTGCACCTTGCAATGTGGAGATATTACTGTTTGTGCATTTACAATATTCATTGATTTTTGCCATTGAAAAACGTTTTTCATATACCAGAAATGTTTGAAGCTACTGACTGAATGAAAGGAGCTGGCATCTCACTCTCTTTGAATCTTCTTTATCATGCTAGGATTAACAGGAAAAAGCAAAAAATTTCAGAATTGCACCTTGCAATGTGGAGATATTACTGTTTGTGCATTTACAATATTCATTGATTTTTGCCATTGAAAAACCTCCAGAAATGTTTGAAGCTACTGACTGAATGAAAGGAGCTGGCATCTCACTCTCTTTGAATCTTTATCATGCTAGGATTAGCAGGAAAAAGCAAAAAATTTCAGAATTGCACCTTGCAATGTGGAGATATTACTGTTTGTGCATTTACAATATTCATTGATTTTTGCCATTGAAAAACATGTTTTTCATATACCAGAAATGTTTGAAGCTACTGACTGAATGAAAGGAGCTGGCATCTCACTCTCTTTGAATCTTTATCATGCTAGGATTAGCAGGAAAAAGCAAAAAATTTCAGAATTGCACCTTGCAATGTGGAGATATTACTGTTTGTGCATTTACAATATTCATTGATTTTTGCCATTGAAAAACGTTTTTCATATACCAGAAATGTTTGAAGCTACTGACTGAATGAAAGGAGCTGGCATCTCCCTCTCTTTGAATCTTCTTTATCATGCTAGGATTAACAGGAAAAAGCAAAAAATTTCAGAATTGCACCTTGCAATGTGGAGATATTACTGTTTGTGCATTTACAATATTCATTGATTTTTGCCATTGAAAAACGTTTTTCATATACCAGAAATGTTTGAAAGTACTGACTGAATGAAAGGAGCTGGCATCTCACTCTCTTTGAATCTTCTTTATCATGCTAGGATTAGCAGGAAAAAGCAAAAAATTTCAGAATTGCACCTTGCAATGTGGAGATATTACTGTTTGTGCATTTACAATATTCATTGATTTTTGCCATTGAAAAACATGTTTTTCATATACCAGAAATGTTTGAAGCTACTGACTGAATGAAAGGAGCTGGCATCTCACTCTCTTTGAATCTTTATCATGCTAGGATTAGCAGGAAAAAGCAAAAAATTTCAGAATTGCACCTTGCAATGTGGAGATATTACTGTTTGTGCATTTACAATATTCATTGATTTTTGCCATTGAAAAACATGTTTTTCATATACCAGAAATGTTTGAAGCTACTGACTGAATGAAAGGAGCTGGCATCTCACTCTCTTTGATTCTTCTTTATCATGCTAGGATTAGCAGGAAAAAGCAAAAAATTTCAGAATTGCACCTTGCAATGTGGAGATATTACTGTTTGTGCATTTACAATATTCATTGATTTTTGCCATTGAAAAACGTTTTTCATATACCAGAAATGTTTGAAGCTACTGACTGAATGAAAGGAGCTGGCATCTCACTCTCTTTGAATCTTCTTTATCATGCTAGGATTAACAGGAAAAAGCAAAAAATTTCAGAATTGCACCTTGCAATGTGGAGATATTACTGTTTGTGCATTTACAATATTCATTGATTTTTGCCATTGAAAAACCTCCAGAAATGTTTGAAGCTACTGACTGAATGAAAGGAGCTGGCATCTCACTCTCTTTGAATCTTCTTTATCATGCTAGGATTAGCAGGAAAAAGCAAAAAATTTCAGAATTGCACCTTGCAATGTGGAGATATTACTGTTTGTGCATTTACAATATTCATTGATTTTTGCCATTGAAAAACATGTTTTTCATATACCAGAAATGTTTGAAGCTACTGACTGAATGAAAGGAGCTGGCATCTCACTCTCTTTGAATCTTCTTTATCCTGCTAGGATTAGCAGGAAAAAGCAAAAAATTTCAGAATTGCACCTTGCAATGTGGAGATATTACTGTTTGTGCATTTACAATATTCATTGATTTTTGCCATTGAAAAACATGTTTTTCATATACCAGAAATGTTTGAAGCTACTGACTGAATTTAAGGAGCTGGCATCTCACTCTCTTTGAATCTTCTTTATCCTGCTAGGATTAGCAGGAAAAAGCAAAAAATTTCAGAATTGCACCTTGCAATGTGGAGATATTAGTTTGTGCATTTACAATATTCATTGATTTTTGCCATTGAAAAACATGTTTTTCATATACCAGGAATGTTTGAAGCTACTGACTGAATGAAAGGAGCTGGCATCTCACTCTCTTTGTTTTACCATATTTTTTTATTTTTAATAAACAATTTAACAGGGGAATAACACACGTAGCATAAAAGTAGTGAGAAAAGAATATTCATAATAAGGGAAAAATTCTGAGGGAAGGGAAAGGGAAAGGGAACAAACGGGAATGGATAATCAGGAAAGATGGGAGAAATTTGTTCGTCAAATAGTATATACGATAATACAGAAATTTGAACACTTTAAACACACATTACTATCATTAGCAAAATTAAACATATTAATGAGCTAAACACGACACACATTAAGATGTTCCAGCGTTATGAGAGGGTTGAGGGAATTTAGTGAGCCAAATATCCCACTTCCTAGAAAATTTAAGTAAATTATTGTTGATAAGGGCAAATCTGAGTTCAAATATTCTATGGAGATTCATCTTATCAACTAAGTCCTCCAAAGTGGGGACATATGACTTTCTCCAATAAAAAGCCAATGCGTTCTTACACACTGAAAATAAGTGAATCACCAAAGATCTTTCAAACGACTTATATGGTTCAAGATCTAAGGATAGTAAAGCCATTTGAGGGGTCAATACTACAGGTCTGCCTAAAAGGTCATCTACCAAAGAAGAGATCTGAGCCCATAGATTCCGGATTTTAGGGCAGCTCCAAAAGAGATGTAAAAGATCTCCCCTAAGGCCGCACTCCCTCCAACAAAGGGGAGAGTTGCTGGGCTTTATATGGTGAAGCCTGATTGGAGTGTAATACCATCTGGTTAGAATTTTGAAGTAAGCCTCTTGTAAGGGCATAGATATATTAGAGGCCTGAGAAAAAAGAACAGCACTCTCCCATTGATCGGATTGGAAATTGAGTTTTAGATCTTTTTCCCAGCGTATCATGTAGAGGTGTTTTTGGAAGGAAAGATCATTATTGAAGCTGTTATATATGTGTCTCAGGCTCCAAAAAATTTTGTGAGATGGGTTGCTTAACAGGTTCACCGAGGTTTCAGAAACAATAAGTTTACCAGAAATAAATTCCAGAATAATGCTCTTTAAATGAGAGTATAAAAAGAAATCAGAGGAAGGTAAGTTGAATCTTTTTTTAAGAGTTTGGAAAGGAATAAAGGCAGAAGCTTCATAGAAGTCTCCAATTTTCCTTAACCCTTTATTGTCCCACTGATCTGGAATGGAAGAGTTATACAGATCAGCAACAAAACCAATTGGAAAGTTTTTGACAAAAGAAAACTTATCCCTATCAGAATCTCTTAGGGGACTCTTTTTCTTTCTTTTGGCGATTTTCTTCCAGGCGTCAATAATCGCCTGGAAAATAGGATGGGAAGAATCATGAGTGCACTGTTTAAAGAGATGCCTAAGTAACAATTCACGGGGAGAAGAACCATTATTTAAGAAGGTCTCCAGAGTTATCCAAGCTGGGGGACTGTCAGAATTAAACCAATTACTGCTCTGTTTGATGAGGTTTGCCAAATAGTAAGCGGAAATATTAGGGTGGCTCAGACCTCCGTTGCACTTATTCTTGTACAATATATCTGCAGATATCCTCGCACGTTTATTATCCCAGACATAGGAATTAATCTGATTTTGAATTTTTTGAATAAAGATGTGAGAAATAGTTAAAGGTAAGTTGCGGAAAAAATACAAGATTTTGGGTAGAACAAACATCTTAATAGAGAGGACTCTACCCCACCATGACAAATCTCTTTTCAAAAATTCCATCAAATCTCCACGGACGATATCCTCAATCAGAACCAGGTTGTCAGAAATTGTTGAGTTAATAGTTTTACCAATACTGATCCCCAAATAAGTCAGATTGCGTTTAGCCAAACCGAAGGAAAATCTCGAGTGTAAAACCTCTCTCGTCTGACGGTCCAGATTAATGTTTAAAAGTTTAGACTTCTCATTATTGATCTTAAAATAAGAAATCTGAGAGAATAGTTCTAGAACCTTCGAAACTTCCGCAACCGAATTTACTGGGTCCAGCAAGGAAAGCATAACATCATCTGCAAAGAGGCCAATTTTAAATTCTCGAGATGGGGTAGAAATCCCCCTAATGTCAGTGTTTTCTCTAATCCTCTGTGCCAAAGGCTCCATAGCCAGGACAAAGAGAAGGGGGGAAAGTGGGCAACCCTGTCTAGTACCATTTGTGATAGGGATTGGATTTGAGAGATAATTGTTAACATAAATTTTTGCTTGGGGGTTAGAATAGAGGGCCATAATTGAAGAGAGAAATTTGTTATCAAAACCGAATTTAATAAGGGTGAGTTTAAGGTATAGCCAATTTAACCTGTCGAAAGCTTTTTCAGCGTCTAAAGCAAGCAATGAAGTTGGGAGTTTCGCCGTATTTATCACCTTAATAATATTCAGAAGTCTTCTAGAGCCATCAGTTGCTTGCCTCCCACCAACGAAGCCAATCTGATCGTCGTTGATGAGAGATGGGAGAATAGTCGATAAACGATTGGCCAGAATTTTCGAATACATCTTAATATCAGTGTTAATTAGCGAAATGGGCCTATAATTTTTAACATTATCTCTCTCGTCCTTAGACTTGGGTATTAGGGTAATGGTGGCTTCCAGCATTTCTGAGGGGAAGGAGCTTATTGAGGAAGCATGATTGAAAATTTTCATGAGAGGGGAAGAAAGTAGGTCACAAAAAGTTTTATAATACTCATTGATGAACCCATCTGGACCCGGAGCCTTGAAATCTTTAAGTTGCTTTATTGTGTTAATAATTTCAAGGTTAGAAAAAGGCTTATTCAATGACTCGTGATCCAGAGGGCTCAATTTCGGTAGGTTAATGGAGGATAAAAATTTGTTGATTGCATCTGGGTGAGGATGGGAAATTAGAGGATCAGTTTTGATGTTGTAGAGTTTTTTGTAAAAATTTGCAAACTGGTTCACTATATCTTTAGGGTGGCAAAACGTTATTCCACTATTGTTTATCTCACTCTCTTTGAATCTTCTTTATCATGCTAGGATTAGCAGGAAAAAGCAAAAAATTTCAGAATTGCACCTTGCAATGTGGAGATATTACTGTTTGTGCATTTACAATATTCATTGATTTTTGCCATTGAAAAACATGTTTTTCATATACCAGAAATGTTTGAAGCTACTGACTGAATGAAAGGAGCTGGCATCTCACTCTCTTTGAATCTTCTTTATCATGCTAGGATTAACAGGAAAAAGCAAAAAATTTCAGAATTGCACCTTGCAATGTGGAGATATTACTGTTTGTGCAATTACAATATTCATTTATTTTTGCCATTGAAAAACGTCCAGAAATGTTTGAAGCTACTGACTGAATGAAAGGAGCTGGCATCTCACTCTCTTTGAATCTTCTTTATCATGCTAGGATTAGCAGGAAAAAGCAAAAAATTTCAGAATTGCACCTTGCAATGTGGAGATATTACTGTTTGTGCATTTACAATATTCATTGATTTTTGCCATTGAAAAACATGTTTTTCATATACCAGAAATGTTTGAAGCTACTGACTGAATGAAAGGAGCTGGCATCTCACTCTCTTTGAATCTTCTTTATCATGCTAGGATTAGCAGGAAAAAGCAAAAAAATTTCAGAATTGCACCTTGCAATGTGGAGATATTACTGTTTGTGCATTTACAATATTCATTGATTTTTGCCATTGAAAAACATGTTTTTCATATACCAGAAATGTTTGAAGCTACTGACTGAATGAAAGGAGCTGGCATCTCACTCTCTTTGAATCTTCTTTATCCTGCTAGGATTAGCAGGAAAAAGCAAAAAATTTCAGAATTGCACCTTGCAATGTGGAGATATTACTGTTTGTGCATTTACAATATTCATTGATTTTTGCCATTGAAAAACATCCAGAAATGTTTGAAGCTACTGACTGAATGAAAGGAGCTGGCATCTCACTCTCTTTGAATCTTCTTTATCATGCTAGGATTAGCAGGAAAAAGCAAAAAAATTTCAGAATTGCACCTTGCAATGTGGAGATATTACTGTTTGTGCATTTACAATATTCATTGATTTTTGCCATTGAAAAACGTCCAGAAATGTTTGAAGCTACTGACTGAATGAAAGGAGCTGGCATCTCACTCTCTTTGAATCTTCTTTATCATGCTAGGATTAGCAGGAAAAAGCAAAAAATTTCAGAATTGCACCTTGCAATGTGGAGATATTACTGTTTGTGCATTTACAATATTCATTGATTTTTGCCATTGAAAAACATCATGTTATTCATATACCAGAAATGTTTGAAGCTACTGACTGAATGAAAGGAGCTGGCATCTCACTCTCTTTGAATCTTCTTTATCATGCTAGGATTAACAGGAAAAAGCAAAAAATTTCAGAATTGCACCTTGCAATGTGGAGATATTACTGTTTGTGCATTTACAATATTCATTGATTTTTGCCATTGAAAAACGTCCAGAAATGTTTGAAGCTACTGACTGAATGAAAGGAGCTGGCATCTCACTCTCTTTGAATCTTCTTTATCATGCTAGGATTAGCAGGAAAAAGCAAAAAATTTCAGAATTGCACCTTGCAATGTGGAAATATTACTGTTTGTGCATTTACAATATTCATTGATTTTTGCCATTGAAAAACATTTTTTTCATATACCAGAAATGTTTGAAGCTACTGACTGAATGAAAGGAGCTGGCATCTCACTCTCTTTGAATCTTCTTTATCATGCTAGGATTAGCAGGAAAAAGCAAAAAATTTCAGAATTGCACCTTGCAATGTGGAGATATTACTGTTTGTGCATTTACAATATTCATTGATTTTTGCCATTGAAAAACGTTTTTCATATACCAGAAATGTTTGAAGCTACTGACTGAATGAAAGGAGCTGGCATGTCACTCTCTTTGAATCTTCTTTATCATGCTAGGATTAGCAGGAAAAAGCAAAAAATTTCAGAATTGCACCATGCAATGTGGAGATATTACTGTTTGTGCATTTACAATATTCATTGATTTTTGCCATTGAAAACCATGTTTTTCATATACCAGAAATGTTTGAAGCTACTGACTGAATGAAAGGAGCTGGCCTCTCACTCTCTTTGAATCTTCTTTATCATGCTAGGATTAGCAGGAAAAAGCAAAAAATTTCAGAATTGCACCTTGCAATGTGGAGATATTACTGTTTGTGCATTTACAATATTCATTGATTTTTGCCATTGAAAAACATGTTTTTCATATACCAGAAATGTTTGAAGCTACTGACTGAATGAAAGGAGCTGGCATCTCACTCTCTTTGAATCTTCTTTATCATGCTAGGATTAGCAGGAAAAAGCAAAAAATTTCAGAATTGCACCTTGCAATGTGGAGATATTACTGTTTGTGCATTTACAATATTCATTGATTTTTGCCATTGAAAAACGTCCAGAAATGTTTGAAGCTACTGACTGAATGAAAGGAGCTGGCATCTCACTCTCTTTGAATCTTCTTTATCATGCTAGGATTAGCAGGAAAAAGCAAAAAATTTCAGAATTGCACCTTGCAATGTGGAGATATTACTGTTTGTGCATTTACAATATTCATTGATTTTTGCCATTGAAAAACATGTTTTTCATATACCAGAAATGTTTGAAGCTACTGACTGAATGAAAGGAGCTGGCATCTCACTCTCTTTGAATCTTCTTTATCCTGCTAGGATTAGCAGGAAAAAGCAAAAAATTTCAGAATTGCACCTTGCAATGTGGAGATATTACTGTTTGTGCATTTACAATATTCATTGATTTTTGCCATTGAAAAACATGTTTTTCATATACCAGAAATGTTTGAAGCTACTGACTGAATGAAAGGAGCTGGCATCTCACTCTCTTTGAATCTTCTTTATCATGCTAGGATTAGCAGGAAAAAGCAAAAAATTTCAGAATTGCACCTTGCAATGTGGAGATATTACTGTTTGTGCATTTACAATATTCATTGATTTTTGCCATTGAAAAACATGTTTTTCATATACCAGGAATGTTTGAAGCTACTGACTGAATGAAAGGAGCTGGCATCTCACTCTGAATCTTCTTTATCCTGCTAGGATTAGCAGGAAAAAGCAAAAAATTTCAGAATTGCACCTTGCAATGTGGAGATATTACTGTTTGTGCATTTACAATATTCATTGATTTTTGCCATTGAAAAACATCATGTTATTCATATACCAGAAATGTTTGAAGCTACTGACTGAATGAAAGGAGCTGGCATCTCACTCTCTTTGAATCTTCTTTATCATGCTAGGATTAGCAGGAAAAAGCAAAAAATTTCAGAATTGCACCTTGCAATGTGGAGATATTACTGTTTGTGCATTTACAATATTCATTGATTTTTGCCATTGAAAAACATCATGTTATTCATATACCAGAAATGTTTGAAGCTACTGACTGAATGAAAGGAGCTGGCATCTCACTCTCTTTGAATCTTCTTTATCATGCTAGGATTAACAGGAAAAAGCAAAAAATTTCAGAATTGCACCTTGCAATGTGGAGATATTACTGTTTGTGCATTTACAATATTCATTGATTTTTGCCATTGAAAAACGTCCAGAAATGTTTGAAGCTACTGACTGAATGAAAGGAGCTGGCATCTCACTCTCTTTGAATCTTCTTTATCATGCTAGGATTAGCAGGAAAAAGCAAAAAATTTCAGAATTGCACCTTGCAATGTGGAAATATTACTGTTTGTGCATTTACAATATTCATTGATTTTTGCCATTGAAAAACATTTTTTTCATATACCAGAAATGTTTGAAGCTACTGACTGAATGAAAGGAGCTGGCATCTCACTCTCTTTGAATCTTCTTTATCATGCTAGGATTAGCAGGAAAAAGCAAAAAATTTCAGAATTGCACCTTGCAATGTGGAGATATTACTGTTTGTGCATTTACAATATTCATTGATTTTTGCCATTGAAAAACGTTTTTCATATACCAGAAATGTTTGAAGCTACTGACTGAATGAAAGGAGCTGGCATGTCACTCTCTTTGAATCTTCTTTATCATGCTAGGATTAGCAGGAAAAAGCAAAAAATTTCAGAATTGCACCATGCAATGTGGAGATATTACTGTTTGTGCATTTACAATATTCATTGATTTTTGCCATTGAAAACCATGTTTTTCATATACCAGAAATGTTTGAAGCTACTGACTGAATGAAAGGAGCTGGCATCTCACTCTCTTTGAATCTTCTTTATCATGCTAGGATTAGCAGGAAAAAGCAAAAAATTTCAGAATTGCACCTTGCAATGTGGAGATATTACTGTTTGTGCATTTACAATATTCATTGATTTTTGCCATTGAAAAACATGTTTTTCATATACCAGAAATGTTTGAAGCTACTGACTGAATGAAAGGAGCTGGCATCTCACTCTCTTTGAATCTTCTTTATCATGCTAGGATTAGCAGGAAAAAGCAAAAAATTTCAGAATTGCACCTTGCAATGTGGAGATATTACTGTTTGTGCATTTACAATATTCATTGATTTTTGCCATTGAAAAACGTCCAGAAATGTTTGAAGCTACTGACTGAATGAAAGGAGCTGGCATCTCACTCTCTTTGAATCTTCTTTATCATGCTAGGATTAGCAGGAAAAAGCAAAAAATTTCAGAATTGCACCTTGCAATGTGGAGATATTACTGTTTGTGCATTTACAATATTCATTGATTTTTGCCATTGAAAAACATGTTTTTCATATACCAGAAATGTTTGAAGCTACTGACTGAATGAAAAGAGCTGGCATCTCACTCTCTTTGAATCTTCTTTATCCTGCTAGGATTAGCAGGAAAAAGCAAAAAATTTCAGAATTGCACCTTGCAATGTGGAGATATTACTGTTTGTGCATTTACAATATTCATTGATTTTTGCCATTGAAAAACATGTTTTTCATATACCAGAAATGTTTGAAGCTACTGACTGAATGAAAGGAGCTGGCATCTCACTCTCTTTGAATCTTCTTTATCATGCTAGGATTAGCAGGAAAAAGCAAAAAATTTCAGAATTGCACCTTGCAATGTGGAGATATTACTGTTTGTGCATTTACAATATTCATTGATTTTTGCCATTGAAAAACGTCCAGAAATGTTTGAAGCTACTGACTGAATGAAAGGAGCTGGCATCTCACTCTCTTTGAATCTTCATTATCATGCTAGGATTAGCAGGAAAAAGCAAAAAATTTCAGAATTGCACCTTGCAATGTGGAGATATTACTGTTTGTGCATTTACAATATTCATTGATTTTTGCCATTGAAAAACGTTTTTCATATACCAGAAATGTTTGAAGCTACTGACTGAATGAAAGGAGCTGGCATCTCACTCTCTTTGAATCTTCTTTATCATGCTAGGATTAGCAGGAAAAAGCAAAAAATTTCAGAATTGCACCTTGCAATGTGGAGATATTACTGTTTGTGCATTTACAATATTCATTGATTTTTGCCATTGAAAAACATGTTTTTCATATACCAGAAATGTTTGAAGCTACTGACTGAATGAAAGGAGCTGGCATCTCACTCTCTTTGAATCTTCTTTATCATGCTAGGATTAGCAGGAAAAAGCAAAAAATTTCAGAATTGCACCTTGCAATGTGGAGATATTACTGTTTGTGCATTTACAATATTCATTGATTTTTGCCATTGAAAAACATGTTTTTCATATACCAGAAATGTTTGAAGCTACTGACTGAATGAAAGGAGCTGGCATCTCACTCTCTTTGAATCTTCTTTATCATGCTAGGATTAGCAGGAAAAAGCAAAAAATTTCAGAATTGCACCTTGCAATGTGGAGATATTACTGTTTGTGCATTTACAATATTCATTGATTTTTGCCATTGAAAAACATGTTTTTCATATACCAGAAATGTTTGAAGCTACTGACTGAATGAAAGGAGCTGGCATCTCACTCTCTTTGAATCTTCTTTATCATGCTAGGATTAACAGGAAAAAGCAAAAAATTTCAGAATTGCACCTTGCAATGTGGAGATATTACTGTTTGTGCATTTACAATATTCATTGATTTTTGCCATTGAAAAACGTCCAGAAATGTTTGAAGCTACTGACTGAATGAAAGGAGCTGGCATCTCACTCTCTTTGAATCTTCTTTATCATGCTAGGATTAGCAGGAAAAAGCAAAAAATTTCAGAATTGCACCTTGCAATGTGGAGATATTACTGTTTGTGCATTTACAATATTCATTGATTTTTGCCATTGAAAAACATGTTTTTCATATACCAGAAATGTTTGAAGCTACTGACTGAATGAAAGGAGCTGGCATCTCACTCTCTTTGAATCTTCTTTATCATGCTAGGATTAGCAGGAAAAAGCAAAAAATTTCAGAATTGCACCTTGCAATGTGGAGATATTACTGTTTGTGCATTTACAATATTCATTGATTTTTGCCATTGAAAAACATGTTTTTCATATACCAGAAATGTTTGAAGCTACTGACTGAATGAAAGGAGCTGGCATCTCACTCTCTTTGAATCTTCTTTATCCTGCTAGGATTAGCAGGAAAAAGCAAAAAATTTCAGAATTGCACCTTGCAATGTGGATATATTACTGTTTGTGCATTTACAATATTCATTGATTTTTGCCATTGAAAAACATCCAGAAATGTTTGAAGCTACTGACTGAATGAAAGGAGCTGGCATCTCACTCTCTTTGAATCTTCTTTATCATGCTAGGATTAGCAGGAAAAAGCAAAAAATTTCAGAATTGCACCTTGCAATGTGGAGATATTACTGTTTGTGCATTTACAATATTCATTGATTTTTGCCATTGAAAAACGTCCAGAAATGTTTGAAGCTACTGACTGAATGAAAGGAGCTGGCATCTCACTCTCTTTGAATCTTCTTTATCATGCTAGGATTAGCAGGAAAAAGCAAAAAATTTCAGAATTGCACCTTGCAATGTGGAGATATTACTGTTTGTGCATTTACAATATTCATTGATTTTTGCCATTGAAAAACATCATGTTATTCATATACCAGAAATGTTTGAAGCTACTGACTGAATGAAAGGAGCTGGCATCTCACTCTCTTTGAATCTTCTTTATCATGCTAGGATTAGCAGGAAAAAGCAAAAAATTTCAGAATTGCACCTTGCAATGTGGAGATATTACTGTTTGTGCATTTACAATATTCATTGATTTTTGCCATTGAAAAACATGTTTTTCATATACCAGAAATGTTTGAAGCTACTGACTGAATGAAAGGAGCTGGCATCTCACTCTCTTTGAATCTTCTTTATCATGCTAGGATTAACAGGAAAAAGCAAAAAATTTCAGAATTGCACCTTGCAATGTGGAGATATTACTGTTTGTGCATTTACAATATTCATTGATTTTTGCCATTGAAAAACGTCCAGAAATGTTTGAAGCTACTGACTGAATGAAAGGAGCTGGCATCTCACTCTCTTTGAATCTTCTTTATCATGCTAGGATTAGCAGGAAAAAGCAAAAAATTTCAGAATTGCACCTTGCAATGTGGAGATATTACTGTTTGTGCATTTACAATATTCATTGATTTTTGCCATTGAAAAACATGTTTTTCATATACCAGAAATGTTTGAAGCTACTGACTGAATGAAAGGAGCTGGCATCTCACTCTCTTTGAATCTTCTTTATCCTGCTAGGATTAGCAGGAAAAAGCAAAAAATTTCAGAATTGCACCTTGCAATGTGGAGATATTACTGTTTGTGCATTTACAATATTCATTGATTTTTGCCATTGAAAAACATGTTTTTCATATACCAGAAATGTTTGAAGCTACTGACTGAATGAAAGGAGCTGGCATCTCACTCTCTGAATCTTCTTTATCATGCTAGGATTAGCAGGAAAAAGCAAAAAATTTCAGAATTGCACCTTGCAATGTGGAGATATTACTGTTTGTGCATTTACAATATTCATTGATTTTTGCCATTGAAAAACATGTTTTTCATATACCAGGAATGTTTGAAGCTACTGACTGAATGAAAGGAGCTGGCATCTCACTCTCTTTGAATCTTCTTTATCCTGCTAGGATTAGCAGGAAAAAGCAAAAAATTTCAGAATTGCACCTTGCAATGTGGAGATATTACTGTTTGTGCATTTACAATATTCATTGATTTTTGCCATTGAAAAACGTCCATCAATGTTTGAAGCTACTGACTGAATGAAAGGAGCTGGCATCTCACTCTCTTTGAATCTTCTTTATCATGCTAGGATTAGCAGGAAAAAGCAAAAAATTTCAGAATTGCACCTTGCAATGTGGAGATATTACTGTTTGTGCATTTACAATATTCATTGATTTTTGCCATTGAAAAACGTCCAGAAATGTTTGAAGCTACTGACTGAATGAAAGGAGCTGGCATCTCACTCTCTTTGAATCTTCTTTATCATGCTAGGATTAGCAGGAAAAAGCAAAAAATTTCAGAATTGCACCTTGCAATGTGGAGATATTACTGTTTGTGCATTTACAATATTCATTGATTTTTGCCATTGAAAAACATGTTTTTCATATACCAGGAATGTTTGAAGCTACTGATTGAATGAAAGGAGCTGGCATCTCACTCTCTTTGAATCTTCTTTATCCTGCTAGGATTAGCAGGAAAAAGCAAAAAATTTCAGAATTGCACCTTGCAATGTGGAGATATTACTGTTTGTGCATTTACAATATTCATTGATTTTTGCCATTGAAAAACGTCCAGAAATGTTTGAAGCTACTGACTGAATGAAAGGAGCTGGCATCTCACTCTCTTTGAATCTTCTTTATCATGCTAGGATTAGCAGGAAAAAGCAAAAAATTTCAGAATTGCACCTTGCAATGTGGAGATATTACTGTTTGTGCATTTACAATATTCATTGATTTTTGCCATTGAAAAACATCATGTTATTCATATACCAGAAATGTTTGAAGCTACTGACTGAATGAAAGGAGCTGGCATCTCACTCTCTTTGAATCTTCTTTATCATGCTAGGATTAACAGGAAAAAGCAAAAAGTTTCAGAATTGAACCTTGCAATGTGGAGATATTACTGTTTGTGCATTTACAATATTCATTGATTTTTGCCATTGAAAAACGTCCAGAAGTGTTTGAAGCTACTGACTGAATGAAAGGAGCTGGCATCTCACTCTCTTTGAATCTTCTTTATCATGCTAGGATTAGCAGGAAAAAGCAAAAAATTTCAGAATTACACCTTGCAATGTGGAGATATTACTGTTTGTGCATTTACAATATTCATTGATTTTTGCCATTGAAAAACGTCCAGAAATGTTTGAAGCTACTGACTGAATGAAAGGAGCTGGCATCTCACTCTCTTTGAATCTTCTTTATCATGCTAGGATTAGCAGGAAAAAGCAAAAAATTTCAGAATTGCACCTTGCAATGTGGAGATATTACTGTTTGTGCATTTACAATATTCATTGATTTTTGCCATTGAAAAACATGTTTTTCATATACCAGAAATGTTTGAAGCTACTGACTGAATGAAAGGAGCTGGCATCTCACTCTCTTTGAATCTTCTTTATCATGCTAGGATTAGCAGGAAAAAGCAAAAAATTTCAGAATTGCACCTTGCAATGTGGAGATATTACTGTTTGTGCATTTACAATATTCATTGATTTTTGCCATTGAAAAACATGTTTTTCATATACCAGAAATGTTTGAAGCTACTGACTGAATGAAAGGAGCTGGCATCTCACTCTCTTTGAATCTTCTTTATCCTGCTAGGATTAGCAGGAAAAAGCAAAAAATTTCAGAATTGCACCTTGCAATGTGGAGATATTACTGTTTGTGCATTTACAATATTCATTGATTTTTGCCATTGAAAAACATCCAGAAATGTTTGAAGCTACTGACTGAATGAAAGGAGCTGGCATCTCACTCTCTTTGAATCTTCTTTATCATGCTAGGATTAGCAGGAAAAAGCAAAAAATTTCAGAATTGCACCTTGCAATGTGGAGATATTACTGTTTGTGCATTTACAATATTCATTGATTTTTGCCATTGAAAAACGTTTTTCATATACCAGAAATGTTTGAAGCTACTGACTGAATGAAAGGAGCTGGCATGTCACTCTCTTTGAATCTTCTTTATCATGCTAGGATTAGCAGGAAAAAGCAAAAAATTTCAGAATTGCACCATGCAATGTGGAGATATTACTGTTTGTGCATTTACAATATTCATTGATTTTTGCCATTGAAAACCATGTTTTTCATATACCAGAAATGTTTGAAGCTACTGACTGAATGAAAGGAGCTGGCATCTCACTCTCTTTGAATCTTCTTTATCATGCTAGGATTAGCAGGAAAAAGCAAAAAATTTCAGAATTGCACCTTGCAATGTGGAGATATTACTGTTTGTGCATTTACAATATTCATTGATTTTTGCCATTGAAAAACATGTTTTTCATATACCAGAAATGTTTGAAGCTACTGACTGAATGAAAGGAGCTGGCATCTCACTCTCTTTGAATCTTCTTTATCATGCTAGGATTAGCAGGAAAAAGCAAAAAATTTCAGAATTGCACCTTGCAATGTGGAGATATTACTGTTTGTGCATTTACAATATTCATTGATTTTTGCCATTGAAAAACGTCCAGAAATGTTTGAAGCTACTGACTGAATGAAAGGAGCTGGCATCTCACTCTCTTTGAATCTTCTTTATCATGCTAGGATTAGCAGGAAAAAGCAAAAAATTTCAGAATTGCACCTTGCAATGTGGAGATATTACTGTTTGTGCATTTACAATATTCATTGATTTTTGCCATTGAAAAACATGTTTTTCATATACCAGAAATGTTTGAAGCTACTGACTGAATGAAAAGAGCTGGCATCTCACTCTCTTTGAATCTTCTTTATCCTGCTAGGATTAGCAGGAAAAAGCAAAAAATTTCAGAATTGCACCTTGCAATGTGGAGATATTACTGTTTGTGCATTTACAATATTCATTGATTTTTGCCATTGAAAAACATGTTTTTCATATACCAGAAATGTTTGAAGCTACTGACTGAATGAAAGGAGCTGGCATCTCACTCTCTTTGAATCTTCTTTATCATGCTAGGATTAGCAGGAAAAAGCAAAAAATTTCAGAATTGCACCTTGCAATGTGGAGATATTACTGTTTGTGCATTTACAATATTCATTGATTTTTGCCATTGAAAAACGTCCAGAAATGTTTGAAGCTACTGACTGAATGAAAGGAGCTGGCATCTCACTCTCTTTGAATCTTCATTATCATGCTAGGATTAGCAGGAAAAAGCAAAAAATTTCAGAATTGCACCTTGCAATGTGGAGATATTACTGTTTGTGCATTTACAATATTCATTGATTTTTGCCATTGAAAAACGTTTTTCATATACCAGAAATGTTTGAAGCTACTGACTGAATGAAAGGAGCTGGCATCTCACTCTCTTTGAATCTTCTTTATCATGCTAGGATTAGCAGGAAAAAGCAAAAAATTTCAGAATTGCACCTTGCAATGTGGAGATATTACTGTTTGTGCATTTACAATATTCATTGATTTTTGCCATTGAAAAACATGTTTTTCATATACCAGAAATGTTTGAAGCTACTGACTGAATGAAAGGAGCTGGCATCTCACTCTCTTTGAATCTTCTTTATCATGCTAGGATTAGCAGGAAAAAGCAAAAAATTTCAGAATTGCACCTTGCAATGTGGAGATATTACTGTTTGTGCATTTACAATATTCATTGATTTTTGCCATTGAAAAACATGTTTTTCATATACCAGAAATGTTTGAAGCTACTGACTGAATGAAAGGAGCTGGCATCTCACTCTCTTTGAATCTTCTTTATCATGCTAGGATTAGCAGGAAAAAGCAAAAAATTTCAGAATTGCACCTTGCAATGTGGAGATATTACTGTTTGTGCATTTACAATATTCATTGATTTTTGCCATTGAAAAACATGTTTTTCATATACCAGAAATGTTTGAAGCTACTGACTGAATGAAAGGAGCTGGCATCTCACTCTCTTTGAATCTTCTTTATCATGCTAGGATTAACAGGAAAAAGCAAAAAATTTCAGAATTGCACCTTGCAATGTGGAGATATTACTGTTTGTGCATTTACAATATTCATTGATTTTTGCCATTGAAAAACGTCCAGAAATGTTTGAAGCTACTGACTGAATGAAAGGAGCTGGCATCTCACTCTCTTTGAATCTTCTTTATCATGCTAGGATTAGCAGGAAAAAGCAAAAAATTTCAGAATTGCACCTTGCAATGTGGAGATATTACTGTTTGTGCATTTACAATATTCATTGATTTTTGCCATTGAAAAACATGTTTTTCATATACCAGAAATGTTTGAAGCTACTGACTGAATGAAAGGAGCTGGCATCTCACTCTCTTTGAATCTTCTTTATCATGCTAGGATTAGCAGGAAAAAGCAAAAAATTTCAGAATTGCACCTTGCAATGTGGAGATATTACTGTTTGTGCATTTACAATATTCATTGATTTTTGCCATTGAAAAACATGTTTTTCATATACCAGAAATGTTTGAAGCTACTGACTGAATGAAAGGAGCTGGCATCTCACTCTCTTTGAATCTTCTTTATCCTGCTAGGATTAGCAGGAAAAAGCAAAAAATTTCAGAATTGCACCTTGCAATGTGGATATATTACTGTTTGTGCATTTACAATATTCATTGATTTTTGCCATTGAAAAACATCCAGAAATGTTTGAAGCTACTGACTGAATGAAAGGAGCTGGCATCTCACTCTCTTTGAATCTTCTTTATCATGCTAGGATTAGCAGGAAAAAGCAAAAAATTTCAGAATTGCACCTTGCAATGTGGAGATATTACTGTTTGTGCATTTACAATATTCATTGATTTTTGCCATTGAAAAACGTCCAGAAATGTTTGAAGCTACTGACTGAATGAAAGGAGCTGGCATCTCACTCTCTTTGAATCTTCTTTATCATGCTAGGATTAGCAGGAAAAAGCAAAAAATTTCAGAATTGCACCTTGCAATGTGGAGATATTACTGTTTGTGCATTTACAATATTCATTGATTTTTGCCATTGAAAAACATCATGTTATTCATATACCAGAAATGTTTGAAGCTACTGACTGAATGAAAGGAGCTGGCATCTCACTCTCTTTGAATCTTCTTTATCATGCTAGGATTAGCAGGAAAAAGCAAAAAATTTCAGAATTGCACCTTGCAATGTGGAGATATTACTGTTTGTGCATTTACAATATTCATTGATTTTTGCCATTGAAAAACATGTTTTTCATATACCAGAAATGTTTGAAGCTACTGACTGAATGAAAGGAGCTGGCATCTCACTCTCTTTGAATCTTCTTTATCATGCTAGGATTAACAGGAAAAAGCAAAAAATTTCAGAATTGCACCTTGCAATGTGGAGATATTACTGTTTGTGCATTTACAATATTCATTGATTTTTGCCATTGAAAAACGTCCAGAAATGTTTGAAGCTACTGACTGAATGAAAGGAGCTGGCATCTCACTCTCTTTGAATCTTCTTTATCATGCTAGGATTAGCAGGAAAAAGCAAAAAATTTCAGAATTGCACCTTGCAATGTGGAGATATTACTGTTTGTGCATTTACAATATTCATTGATTTTTGCCATTGAAAAACATGTTTTTCATATACCAGAAATGTTTGAAGCTACTGACTGAATGAAAGGAGCTGGCATCTCACTCTCTTTGAATCTTCTTTATCCTGCTAGGATTAGCAGGAAAAAGCAAAAAATTTCAGAATTGCACCTTGCAATGTGGAGATATTACTGTTTGTGCATTTACAATATTCATTGATTTTTGCCATTGAAAAACATGTTTTTCATATACCAGAAATGTTTGAAGCTACTGACTGAATGAAAGGAGCTGGCATCTCACTCTCTGAATCTTCTTTATCATGCTAGGATTAGCAGGAAAAAGCAAAAAATTTCAGAATTGCACCTTGCAATGTGGAGATATTACTGTTTGTGCATTTACAATATTCATTGATTTTTGCCATTGAAAAACATGTTTTTCATATACCAGGAATGTTTGAAGCTACTGACTGAATGAAAGGAGCTGGCATCTCACTCTCTTTGAATCTTCTTTATCCTGCTAGGATTAGCAGGAAAAAGCAAAAAATTTCAGAATTGCACCTTGCAATGTGGAGATATTACTGTTTGTGCATTTACAATATTCATTGATTTTTGCCATTGAAAAACGTCCATCAATGTTTGAAGCTACTGACTGAATGAAAGGAGCTGGCATCTCACTCTCTTTGAATCTTCTTTATCATGCTAGGATTAGCAGGAAAAAGCAAAAAATTTCAGAATTGCACCTTGCAATGTGGAGATATTACTGTTTGTGCATTTACAATATTCATTGATTTTTGCCATTGAAAAACGTCCAGAAATGTTTGAAGCTACTGACTGAATGAAAGGAGCTGGCATCTCACTCTCTTTGAATCTTCTTTATCATGCTAGGATTAGCAGGAAAAAGCAAAAAATTTCAGAATTGCACCTTGCAATGTGGAGATATTACTGTTTGTGCATTTACAATATTCATTGATTTTTGCCATTGAAAAACATGTTTTTCATATACCAGGAATGTTTGAAGCTACTGATTGAATGAAAGGAGCTGGCATCTCACTCTCTTTGAATCTTCTTTATCCTGCTAGGATTAGCAGGAAAAAGCAAAAAATTTCAGAATTGCACCTTGCAATGTGGAGATATTACTGTTTGTGCATTTACAATATTCATTGATTTTTGCCATTGAAAAACGTCCAGAAATGTTTGAAGCTACTGACTGAATGAAAGGAGCTGGCATCTCACTCTCTTTGAATCTTCTTTATCATGCTAGGATTAGCAGGAAAAAGCAAAAAATTTCAGAATTGCACCTTGCAATGTGGAGATATTACTGTTTGTGCATTTACAATATTCATTGATTTTTGCCATTGAAAAACATCATGTTATTCATATACCAGAAATGTTTGAAGCTACTGACTGAATGAAAGGAGCTGGCATCTCACTCTCTTTGAATCTTCTTTATCATGCTAGGATTAACAGGAAAAAGCAAAAAGTTTCAGAATTGAACCTTGCAATGTGGAGATATTACTGTTTGTGCATTTACAATATTCATTGATTTTTGCCATTGAAAAACGTCCAGAAGTGTTTGAAGCTACTGACTGAATGAAAGGAGCTGGCATCTCACTCTCTTTGAATCTTCTTTATCATGCTAGGATTAGCAGGAAAAAGCAAAAAATTTCAGAATTACACCTTGCAATGTGGAGATATTACTGTTTGTGCATTTACAATATTCATTGATTTTTGCCATTGAAAAACGTCCAGAAATGTTTGAAGCTACTGACTGAATGAAAGGAGCTGGCATCTCACTCTCTTTGAATCTTCTTTATCATGCTAGGATTAGCAGGAAAAAGCAAAAAATTTCAGAATTGCACCTTGCAATGTGGAGATATTACTGTTTGTGCATTTACAATATTCATTGATTTTTGCCATTGAAAAACATGTTTTTCATATACCAGAAATGTTTGAAGCTACTGACTGAATGAAAGGAGCTGGCATCTCACTCTCTTTGAATCTTCTTTATCATGCTAGGATTAGCAGGAAAAAGCAAAAAATTTCAGAATTGCACCTTGCAATGTGGAGATATTACTGTTTGTGCATTTACAATATTCATTGATTTTTGCCATTGAAAAACATGTTTTTCATATACCAGAAATGTTTGAAGCTACTGACTGAATGAAAGGAGCTGGCATCTCACTCTCTTTGAATCTTCTTTATCCTGCTAGGATTAGCAGGAAAAAGCAAAAAATTTCAGAATTGCACCTTGCAATGTGGAGATATTACTGTTTGTGCATTTACAATATTCATTGATTTTTGCCATTGAAAAACATCCAGAAATGTTTGAAGCTACTGACTGAATGAAAGGAGCTGGCATCTCACTCTCTTTGAATCTTCTTTATCATGCTAGGATTAGCAGGAAAAAGCAAAAAATTTCAGAATTGCACCTTGCAATGTGGAGATATTACTGTTTGTGCATTTACAATATTCATTGATTTTTGCCATTGAAAAACGTCCAGAAATGTTTGAAGCTACTGACTGAATGAAAGGAGCTGGCATCTCACTCTCTTTGAATCTTCTTTATCATGCTAGGATTAGCAGGAAAAAGCAAAAAATTTCAGAATTGCACCTTGCAATGTGGAGATATTACTGTTTGTGCATTTACAATATTCATTGATTTTTGCCATTGAAAAACGTCCAGAAATGTTTGAAGCTACTGACTGAATGAAAGGAGCTGGCATCTCACTCTCTTTGAATCTTCTTTATCATGCTAGGATTAGCAGGAAAAAGCAAAAAATTTCAGAATTGCACCTTGCAATGTGGAGATATTACTGTTTGTGCATTTACAATATTCATTGATTTTTGCCATTGAAAAACATCATGTAATTCATATACCAGAAATGTTTGAAGCTACTGACTGAATGAAAGGAGCTGGCATCTCACTCTCTTTGAATCTTCTTTATCATGCTAGGATTAACAGGAAAAAGCAAAAAATTTCAGAATTGCACCTTGCAATGTGGAGATATTACTGTTTGTGCATTTACAATATTCATTGATTTTTGCCATTGAAAAACGTCCAGAAATGTTTGAAGCTACTGACTGAATGAAAGCAGCTGGCATCTCACTCTCTTTGAATCTTCTTTATCATGCTAGGATTAGCAGGAAAAAGCAAAAAATTTCAGAATTGCACCTTGCAATGTGGAAATATTACTGTTTGTGCATTTACAATATTCATTGATTTTTGCCATTGAAAAACATGTTTTTCATATACCAGAAATGTTTGAAGCTACTGACTGAATGAAAGGAGCTGGCATCTCACTCTCTTTGAATCTTCTTTATCATGCTAGGATTAGCAGGAAAAAGCAAAAAATTTCAGAATTGCACCTTGCAATGTGGAGATATTACTGTTTGTGCATTTACAATATTCATTGATTTTTGCCATTGAAAAACATCATGTTATTCATATACCAGAAATGTTTGAAGCTACTGACTGAATGAAAGGAGCTGGCATCTCACTCTCTTTGAATCTTCTTTATCATGCTAGGATTAGCAGGAAAAAGCAAAAAATTTCAGAATTGCACCTTGCAATGTGGAGATATTACTGTTTGTGCATTTACAATATTCATTGATTTTTGCCATTGAAAAACATGTTTTTCATATACCAGAAATGTTTGAAGCTACTGACTGAATGAAAGGAGCTGGCATCTCACTCTCTTTGAATCTTCTTTATCATGCTAGGATTAACAGGAAAAAGCAAAAAATTTCAGAATTGCACCTTGCAATGTGGAGATATTACTGTTTGTGCATTTACAATATTCATTGATTTTTGCCATTGAAAAACGTCCAGAAATGTTTGAAGCTACTGACTGAATGAAAGGAGCTGGCATCTCACTCTCTTTGAATCTTCTTTATCATGCTAGGATTAGCAGGAAAAAGCAAAAAATTTCAGAATTGCACCTTGCAATGTGGAGATATTACTGTTTGTGCATTTACAATATTCATTGATTTTTGCCATTGAAAAACATGTTTTTCATATACCAGAAATGTTTGAAGCTACTGACTGAATGAAAGGAGCTGGCATCTCACTCTCTTTGAATCTTCTTTATCCTGCTAGGATTAGCAGGAAAAAGCAAAAAATTTCAGAATTGCACCTTGCAATGTGGAGATATTACTGTTTGTGCATTTACAATATTCATTGATTTTTGCCATTGAAAAACATGTTTTTCATATACCAGAAATGTTTGAAGCTACTGACTGAATGAAAGGAGCTGGCATCTCACTCTCTGAATCTTCTTTATCATGCTAGGATTAGCAGGAAAAAGCAAAAAATTTCAGAATTGCACCTTGCAATGTGGAGATATTACTGTTTGTGCATTTACAATATTCATTGATTTTTGCCATTGAAAAACATGTTTTTCATATACCAGGAATGTTTGAAGCTACTGACTGAATGAAAGGAGCTGGCATCTCACTCTCTTTGAATCTTCTTTATCCTGCTAGGATTAGCAGGAAAAAGCAAAAAATTTCAGAATTGCACCTTGCAATGTGGAGATATTACTGTTTGTGCATTTACAATATTCATTGATTTTTGCCATTGAAAAACGTCCATCAATGTTTGAAGCTACTGACTGAATGAAAGGAGCTGGCATCTCACTCTCTTTGAATCTTCTTTATCATGCTAGGATTAGCAGGAAAAAGCAAAAAATTTCAGAATTGCACCTTGCAATGTGGAGATATTACTGTTTGTGCATTTACAATATTCATTGATTTTTGCCATTGAAAAACATCATGTTATTCATATACCAGAAATGTTTGAAGCTACTGACTGAATGAAAGGAGCTGGCATCTCACTCTCTTTGAATCTTCTTTATCATGCTAGGATTAGCAGGAAAAAGCAAAAAATTTCAGAATTGCACCTTGCAATGTGGAGATATTACTGTTTGTGCATTTACAATATTCATTGATTTTTGCCATTGAAAAACATGTTTTTCATATACCAGAAATGTTTGAAGCTACTGACTGAATGAAAGGAGCTGGCATCTCACTCTCTTTGAATCTTCTTTATCATGCTAGGATTAACAGGAAAAAGCAAAAAATTTCAGAATTGCACCTTGCAATGTGGAGATATTACTGTTTGTGCATTTACAATATTCATTGATTTTTGCCATTGAAAAACGTCCAGAAATGTTTGAAGCTACTGACTGAATGAAAGGAGCTGGCATCTCACTCTCTTTGAATCTTCTTTATCCTGCTAGGATTAGCAGGAAAAAGCAAAAAATTTCAGAATTGCACCTTGCAATGTGGAGATATTACTGTTTGTGCATTTACAATATTCATTGATTTTTGCCATTGAAAAACATGTTTTTCATATACCAGAAATGTTTGAAGCTACTGACTGAATGAAAGGAGCTGGCATCTCACTCTCTGAATCTTCTTTATCATGCTAGGATTAGCAGGAAAAAGCAAAAAATTTCAGAATTGCACCTTGCAATGTGGAGATATTACTGTTTGTGCATTTACAATATTCATTGATTTTTGCCATTGAAAAACATGTTTTTCATATACCAGGAATGTTTGAAGCTACTGACTGAATGAAAGGAGCTGGCATCTCACTCTCTTTGAATCTTCTTTATCCTGCTAGGATTAGCAGGAAAAAGCAAAAAATTTCAGAATTGCACCTTGCAATGTGGAGATATTACTGTTTGTGCATTTACAATATTCATTGATTTTTGCCATTGAAAAACGTCCATCAATGTTTGAAGCTACTGACTGAATGAAAGGAGCTGGCATCTCACTCTCTTTGAATCTTCTTTATCATGCTAGGATTAGCAGGAAAAAGCAAAAAATTTCAGAATTGCACCTTGCAATGTGGAGATATTACTGTTTGTGCATTTACAATATTCATTGATTTTTGCCATTGAAAAACGTCCAGAAATGTTTGAAGCTACTGACTGAATGAAAGGAGCTGGCATCTCACTCTCTTTGAATCTTCTTTATCATGCTAGGATTAGCAGGAAAAAGCAAAAAATTTCAGAATTGCACCTTGCAATGTGGAGATATTACTGTTTGTGCATTTACAATATTCATTGATTTTTGCCATTGAAAAACATGTTTTTCATATACCAGGAATGTTTGAAGCTACTGACTGAATGAAAGGAGCTGGCATCTCACTCTCTTTGAATCTTCTTTATCCTGCTAGGATTAGCAGGAAAAAGCAAAAAATTTCAGAATTGCACCTTGCAATGTGGAGATATTACTGTTTGTGCATTTACAATATTCATTGATTTTTGCCATTGAAAAACGTCCAGAAATGTTTGAAGCTACTGACTGAATGAAAGGAGCTGGCATCTCACTCTCTTTGAATCTTCTTTATCATGCTAGGATTAGCAGGAAAAAGCAAAAAATTTCAGAATTGCACCTTGCAATGTGGAGATATTACTGTTTGTGCATTTACAATATTCATTGATTTTTGCCATTGAAAAACATCATGTTATTCATATACCAGAAATGTTTGAAGCTACTGACTGAATGAAAGGAGCTGGCATCTCACTCTCTTTGAATCTTCTTTATCATGCTAGGATTAACAGGAAAAAGCAAAAAATTTCAGAATTGAACCTTGCAATGTGGAGATATTACTGTTTGTGCATTTACAATATTCATTGATTTTTGCCATTGAAAAACGTCCAGAAATGTTTGAAGCTACTGACTGAATGAAAGGAGCTGGCATCTCACTCTCTTTGAATCTTCTTTATCATGCTAGGATTAGCAGGAAAAAGCAAAAAATTTCAGAATTACACCTTGCAATGTGGAGATATTACTGTTTGTGCATTTACAATATTCATTGATTTTTGCCATTGAAAAACGTCCAGAAATGTTTGAAGCTACTGACTGAATGAAAGGAGCTGGCATCTCACTCTCTTTGAATCTTCTTTATCATGCTAGGATTAGCAGGAAAAAGCAAAAAATTTCAGAATTGCACCTTGCAATGTGGAGATATTACTGTTTGTGCATTTACAATATTCATTGATTTTTGCCATTGAAAAACATGTTTTTCATATACCAGAAATGTTTGAAGCTACTGACTGAATGAAAGGAGCTGGCATCTCACTCTCTTTGAATCTTCTTTATCATGCTAGGATTAGCAGGAAAAAGCAAAAAATTTCAGAATTGCACCTTGCAATGTGGAGATATTACTGTTTGTGCATTTACAATATTCATTGCTTTTTGCCATTGAAAAACATGTTTTTCATATACCAGAAATGTTTGAAGCTACTGACTGAATGAAAGGAGCTGGCATCTCACTCTCTTTGAATCTTCTTTATCCTGCTAGGATTAGCAGGAAAAAGCAAAAAATTTCAGAATTGCACCTTGCAATGTGGAGATATTACTGTTTGTGCATTTACAATATTCATTGATTTTTGCCATTGAAAAACATCCAGAAATGTTTGAAGCTACTGACTGAATGAAAGGAGCTGGCATCTCACTCTCTTTGAATCTTCTTTATCATGCTAGGATTAGCAGGAAAAAGCAAAAAATTTCAGAATTGCACCTTGCAATGTGGAGATATTACTGTTTGTGCATTTACAATATTCATTGATTTTTGCCATTGAAAAACGTCCAGAAATGTTTGAAGCTACTGACTGAATGAAAGGAGCTGGCATCTCACTCTCTTTGAATCTTCTTTATCATGCTAGGATTAGCAGGAAAAAGCAAAAAATTTCAGAATTGCACCTTGCAATGTGGAGATATTACTGTTTGTGCATTTACAATATTCATTGATTTTTGCCATTGAAAAACGTCCAGAAATGTTTGAAGCTACTGACTGAATGAAAGGAGCTGGCATCTCACTCTCTTTGAATCTTCTTTATCATGCTAGGATTAGCAGGAAAAAGCAAAAAATTTCAGAATTGCACCTTGCAATGTGGAGATATTACTGTTTGTGCATTTACAATATTCATTGATTTTTGCCATTGAAAAACATCATGTAATTCATATACCAGAAATGTTTGAAGCTACTGACTGAATGAAAGGAGCTGGCATCTCACTCTCTTTGAATCTTCTTTATCATGCTAGGATTAACAGGAAAAAGCAAAAAATTTCAGAATTGCACCTTGCAATGTGGAGATATTACTGTTTGTGCATTTACAATATTCATTGATTTTTGCCATTGAAAAACGTCCAGAAATGTTTGAAGCTACTGACTGAATGAAAGCAGCTGGCATCTCACTCTCTTTGAATCTTCTTTATCATGCTAGGATTAGCAGGAAAAAGCAAAAAATTTCAGAATTGCACCTTGCAATGTGGAAATATTACTGTTTGTGCATTTACAATATTCATTGATTTTTGCCATTGAAAAACATGTTTTTCATATACCAGAAATGTTTGAAGCTACTGACTGAATGAAAGGAGCTGGCATCTCACTCTCTTTGAATCTTCTTTATCCTGCTAGGATTAGCAGGAAAAAGCAAAAAATTTCAGAATTGCACCTTGCAATGTGGAGATATTACTGTTTGTGCATTTACAATATTCATTGATTTTTGCCATTGAAAAACATGTTTTTCATATACCAGAAATGTTTGAAGCTACTGACTGAATGAAAGGAGCTGGCATCTCACTCTCTTTGAATCTTCTTTATCATGCTAGGATTAGCAGGAAAAAGCAAAAAATTTCAGAATTGCACCTTGCAATGTGGAGATATTACTGTTTGTGCATTTACAATATTCATTGATTTTTGCCATTGAAAAACATGTTTTTCATATACCAGGAATGTTTGAAGCTACTGACTGAATTGAAGGAGCTGGCATCTCACTCTCTTTGAATCTTCTTTATCCTGCTAGGATTAGCAGGAAAAAGCAAAAAAATTCAGAATTGCACCTTGCAATGTGGAGATATTACTGTTTGTGCATTTACAATATTCATTGATTTTTGCCATTGAAAAACATGTTTTTCATATACCAGAAATGTTTGAAGCTACTGACTGAATGAAAGGAGCTGGCATCTCACTCTCTTTGAATCTTCTTTATCCTGCTAGGATTAGCAGGAAAAAGCAAAAAATTTCAGAATTGCACCTTGCAATGTGGAGATATTACTGTTTGTGCATTTACAATATTCATTGATTTTTGCCATTGAAAAACATGTTTTTCATATACCAGAAATGTTTGAAGCTACTGACTGAATGAAAGGAGCTGGCATCTCACTCTCTGAATCTTCTTTATCATGCTAGGATTAGCAGGAAAAAGCAAAAAATTTCAGAATTGCACCTTGCAATGTGGAGATATTACTGTTTGTGCATTTACAATATTCATTGATTTTTGCCATTGAAAAACATGTTTTTCATATACCAGGAATGTTTGAAGCTACTGACTGAATGAAAGGAGCTGGCATCTCACTCTCTTTGAATCTTCTTTATCCTGCTAGGATTAGCAGGAAAAAGCAAAAAATTTCAGAATTGCACCTTGCAATGTGGAGATATTACTGTTTGTGCATTTACAATATTCATTGATTTTTGCCATTGAAAAACATCCAGAAATGTTTGAAGCTACTGACTGAATGAAAGGAGCTGGCATCTCACTCTCTTTGAATCTTCTTTATCATGCTAGGATTAGCAGGAAAAAGCAAAAAAATTCAGAATTGCACCTTGCAATGTGGAGATATTACTGTTTGTGCATTTACAATATTCATTGATTTTTGCCATTGAAAAACGTCCAGAAATGTTTGAAGCTACTGACTGAATGAAAGGAGCTGGCATCTCACTCTCTTTGAATCTTCTTTATCATGCTAGGATTAGCAGGAAAAAGCAAAAAATTTCAGAATTACACCTTGCAATGTGGAGATATTACTGTTTGTGCATTTACAATATTCATTGATTTTTGCCATTGAAAAACGTCCAGAAATGTTTGAAGCTACTGACTGAATGAAAGGAGCTGGCATCTCACTCTCTTTGAATCTTCTTTATCATGCTAGGATTAGCAGGAAAAAGCAAAAAATTTCAGAATTGCACCTTGCAATGTGGAGATATTACTGTTTGTGCATTTACAATATTCATTGATTTTTGCCATTGAAAAACATGTTTTTCATATACCAGAAATGTTTGAAGCTACTGACTGAATGAAAGGAGCTGGCATCTCACTCTCTTTGAATCTTCTTTATCCTGCTAGGATTAGCAGGAAAAAGCAAAAAATTTCAGAATTGCACCTTGCAATGTGGAGATATTACTGTTTGTGCATTTACAATATTCATTGATTTTTGCCATTGAAAAACATCCAGAAATGTTTGAAGCTACTGACTGAATGAAAGGAGCTGGCATCTCACTCTCTTTGAATCTTCTTTATCATGCTAGGATTAGCAGGAAAAAGCAAAAAATTTCAGAATTGCACCTTGCAATGTGGAGATATTACTGTTTGTGCATTTACAATATTCATTGATTTTTGCCATTGAAAAACGTCCAGAAATGTTTGAAGCTACTGACTGAATGAAAGGAGCTGGCATCTCACTCTCTTTGAATCTTCTTTATCATGCTAGGATTAGCAGGAAAAAGCAAAAAATTTCAGAATTGCACCTTGCAATGTGGAGATATTACTGTTTGTGCATTTACAATATTCATTGATTTTTGCCATTGAAAAACATCATGTTATTCATATACCAGAAATGTTTGAAGCTACTGACTGAATGAAAGGAGCTGGCATCTCACTCTCTTTGAATCTTCTTTATCATGCTAGGATTAACAGGAAAAAGCAAAAAATTTCAGAATTGCACCTTGCAATGTGGAGATATTACTGTTTGTGCATTTACAATATTCATTGATTTTTGCCATTGAAAAACGTCCAGAAATGTTTGAAGCTACTGACTGAATGAAAGCAGCTGGCATCTCACTCTCTTTGAATCTTCTTTATCATGCTAGGATTAGCAGGAAAAAGCAAAAAATTTCAGAATTGCACCTTGCAATGTGGAAATATTACTGTTTGTGCATTTACAATATTCATTGATTTTTGCCATTGAAAAACATGTTTTTCATATACCAGAAATGTTTGAAGCTACTGACTGAATGAAAGGAGCTGGCATCTCACTCTGAATCTTCTTTATCCTGCTAGGATTAGCAGGAAAAAGCAAAAAATTTCAGAATTGCACCTTGCAATGTGGAGATATTACTGTTTGTACATTTACAATATTCATTGATTTTTGCCATTGAAAAACATGTTTTTCATATACCAGAAATGTTTGAAGCTACTGACTGAATGAAAGGAGCTGGCATCTCACTCTCTTTGAATCTTCTTTATCATGCTAGGATTAGCAGGAAAAAGCAAAAAATTTCAGAATTGCACCTTGCAATGTGGAGATATTACTGTTTGTGCATTTACAATATTCATTGATTTTTGCCATTGAAAAACATGTTTTTCATATACCAGAAATGTTTGAAGCTACTGACTGAATGAAAGGAGCTGGCATCTCACTCTCTGAATCTTCTTTATCATGCTAGGATTAGCAGGAAAAAGCAAAAAATTTCAGAATTGCACCTTGCAATGTGGAGATATTACTGTTTGTGCATTTACAATATTCATTGATTTTTGCCATTGAAAAACGTTTTTCATATACCAGGAATGTTTGAAGCTACTGACTGAATGAAAGGAGCTGGCATCTCACTCTCTGAATCTTCTTTATCATGCTAGGATTAGCAGGAAAAAGCAAAAAATTTCAGAATTGCACCTTGCAATGTGGAGATATTACTGTTTGTGCATTTACAATATTCATTGATTTTTGCCATTGAAAAACGTCCAGAAATGTTTGAAGCTACTGACTGAATGAAAGGAGCTGGCATCTCACTCTCTTTGAATCTTCTTTATCATGCTAGGATTAGCAGGAAAAAGCAAAAAATTTCAGAATTGCACCTTGCAATGTGGAGATATTACTGTTTGTGCATTTACAATATTCATTGATTTTTGCCATTGAAAAACATCATGTTATTCATATACCAGAAATGTTTGAAGCTACTGACTGAATGAAAGGAGCTGGCATCTCACTCTCTTTGAATCTTCTTTATCATGCTAGGATTAACAGGAAAAAGCAAAAAATTTCAGAATTGCACCTTGCAATGTGGAGATATTACTGTTTGTGCATTTACAATATTCATTGATTTTTGCCATTGAAAAACGTCCAGAAATGTTTGAAGCTACTGACTGAATGAAAGCAGCTGGCATCTCACTCTCTTTGAATCTTCTTTATCATGCTAGGATTAGCAGGAAAAAGCAAAAAATTTCAGAATTGCACCTTGCAATGTGGAAATATTACTGTTTGTGCATTTACAATATTCATTGATTTTTGCCATTGAAAAACATGTTTTTCATATACCAGAAATGTTTGAAGCTACTGACTGAATGAAAGGAGCTGGCATCTCACTCTCTTTGAATCTTCTTTATCCTGCTAGGATTAGCAGGAAAAAGCAAAAAATTTCAGAATTGCACCTTGCAATGTGGAGATATTACTGTTTGTACATTTACAATATTCATTGATTTTTGCCATTGAAAAACATGTTTTTCATATACCAGAAATGTTTGAAGCTACTGACTGAATGAAAGGAGCTGGCATCTCACTCTCTTTGAATCTTCTTTATCATGCTAGGATTAGCAGGAAAAAGCAAAAAATTTCAGAATTGCACCTTGCAATGTGGAGATATTACTGTTTGTGCATTTACAATATTCATTGATTTTTGCCATTGAAAAACATGTTTTTCATATACCAGAAATGTTTGAAGCTACTGACTGAATGAAAGGAGCTGGCATCTCACTCTCTGAATCTTCTTTATCATGCTAGGATTAGCAGGAAAAAGCAAAAAATTTCAGAATTGCACCTTGCAATGTGGAGATATTACTGTTTGTGCATTTACAATATTCATTGATTTTTGCCATTGAAAAACGTTTTTCATATACCAGGAATGTTTGAAGCTACTGACTGAATGAAAGGAGCTGGCATCTCACTCTCTGAATCTTCTTTATCATGCTAGGATTAGCAGGAAAAAGCAAAAAATTTCAGAATTGCACCTTGCAATGTGGAGATATTACTGTTTGTGCATTTACAATATTCATTGATTTTTGCCATTGAAAAACGTCCAGAAATGTTTGAAGCTACTGACTGAATGAAAGGAGCTGGCATCTCACTCTCTTTGAATCTTCTTTATCATGCTAGGATTAGCAGGAAAAAGCAAAAAATTTCAGAATTGCACCTTGCAATGTGGAGATATTACTGTTTGTGCATTTACAATATTCATTGATTTTTGCCATTGAAAAACATCATGTTATTCATATACCAGAAATGTTTGAAGCTACTGACTGAATGAAAGGAGCTGGCATCTCACTCTCTTTGAATCTTCTTTATCATGCTAGGATTAGCAGGAAAAAGCAAAAAATTTCAGAATTACACCTTGCAATGTGGAGATATTACTGTTTGTGCATTTACAATATTCATTGATTTTTGCCATTGAAAAACGTCCAGAAATGTTTGAAGCTACTGACTGAATGAAAGGAGCTGGCATCTCACTCTCTTTGAATCTTCTTTATCATGCTAGGATTAGCAGGAAAAAGCAAAAAATTTCAGAATTGCACCTTGCAATGTGGAGATATTACTGTTTGTGCATTTACAATATTCATTGATTTTTGCCATTGAAAAACATGTTTTTCATATACCAGAAATGTTTGAAGCTACTGACTGAATGAAAGGAGCTGGCATCTCACTCTCTTTGAATCTTCTTTATCATGCTAGGATTAGCAGGAAAAAGCAAAAAATTTCAGAATTGCACCTTGCAATGTGGAGATATTACTGTTTGTGCATTTACAATATTCATTGATTTTTGCCATTGAAAAACATGTTTTTCATATACCAGAAATGTTTGAAGCTACTGACTGAATGAAAGGAGCTGGCATCTCACTCTCTTTGAATCTTCTTTATCCTGCTAGGATTAGCAGGAAAAAGCAAGAAATTTCAGAATTGCACCTTGCAATGTGGAGATATTACTGTTTGTGCATTTACAATATTCATTGATTTTTGCCATTGAAAAACATCCAGAAATGTTTGAAGCTACTGACTGAATGAAAGGAGCTGGCATCTCACTCTCTTTGAATCTTCTTTATCATGCTAGGATTAGCAGGAAAAAGCAAAAAATTTCAGAATTGCACCTTGCAATGTGGAGATATTACTGTTTGTGCATTTACAATATTCATTGATTTTTGCCATTGAAAAACGTTTTTCATATACCAGAAATGTTTGAAGCTACTGACTGAATGAAAGGAGCTGGCATCTCACTCTCTTTGAATCTTCTTTATCATGCTAGGATTAGCAGGAAAAAGCAAAAAATTTCAGAATTGCACCTTGCAATGTGGAGATATTACTGTTTGTGCATTTACAATATTCATTGATTTTTGCCATTGAAAAACATGTTTTTCATATACCAGAAATGTTTGAAGCTACTGACTGAATGAAAGGAGCTGGCATCTCACTCTCTTTGAATCTTCTTTATCATGCTAGGATTAGCAGGAAAAAGCAAAAAATTTCAGAATTGCACCTTGCAATGTGGAGATATTACTGTTTGTGCATTTACAATATTCATTGATTTTTGCCATTGAAAAACATGTTTTTCATATACCAGAAATGTTTGAAGCTACTGACTGAATGAAAGGAGCTGGTATCTCACTCTCTTTGAATCTTCTTTATCATGCTAGGATTAGCAGGAAAAAGCAAAAAAATTTCAGAATTGCACCTTGCAATGTGGAGATATTACTGTTTGTGCATTTACAATATTCATTGATTTTTGCCATTGAAAAATATGTTTTTCATATACCAGAAATGTTTGAAGCTACTGACTGAATGAAAGGAGCTGGCATCTCACTCTCTTTGAATCTTCTTTATCATGCTAGGATTAACAGGAAAAAGCAAAAAATTTCAGAATTGCACCTTGCAATGTGGAGATATTACTGTTTGTGCATTTACAATATTCATTGATTTTTGCCATTGAAAAACGTCAAGAAATGTTTGAAGCTGCTGACTGAATGAAAGGAGCTGGCATCTCACTCTCTTTGAATCTTCTTTATCATGCTAGGATTAGCAGGAAAAAGCAAAAAATTTCAGAATTGCACCTTGCAATGTGGAGATATTAATGTTTGTGCATTTACAATATTCATTGATTTTTGCCATTGAAAAACGTCCAGAAATGTTTGAAGCTACTGACTGAATGAAAGTAGCTGGCATCTCACTCTCTTTGAATCTTCTTTATCATGCTAGGATTAACAGGAAAAAGCAAAAAATTTCAGAATTGCACCTTGCAATGTGGAGATATTACTGTTTGTGCATTTACAATATTCATTGATTTTTGCCATTGAAAAACGTCCAGAAATGTTTGAAGCTACTGACTGAATGAAAGGAGCTGGCATCTCACTCTCTTTGAATCTTCTTTATCATGCTAGGATTAGCAGGAAAAAGCAAAAAATTTCAGAATTGCACCTTGCAATGTGGACATATTACTGTTTGTGCATTTACAATATTCATTGATTTTTGCCATTGAAAAACGTTTTTCATATACCAGAAATGTTTGAAGCTACTGACTGAATGAAAGGAGCTGGCATCTCACTCTCTTTGAATCTTCTTTATCATGCTAGGATTAGCAGGAAAAAGCAAAAAATTTCAGAATTGCACCTTGCAATGTGGAGATATTACTGTTTGTGCATTTACAATATTCATTGATTTTTGCCATTGAAAAACATGTTTTTCATATACCAGAAATGTTTGAAGCTACTGACTGAATGAAAGGAGCTGGCATCTCACTCTCTTTGAATCTTCTTTATCATGCTAGGATTAGCAGGAAAAAGCAAAAAATTTCAGAATTGCACCTTGCAATGTGGAGATATTACTGTTTGTGCATTTACAATATTCATTGATTTTTGCCATTGAAAAACATCATGTTTTTCATATACCAGAAATGTTTGAAGCTACTGACTGAATGAAAGGAGCTGGCATCTCACTCTCTTTGAATCTTCTTTATCATGCTAGGATCAGCAGGAAAAAGCAAAAAATTTCAGAATTGCACCTTGCAATGTGGAGATATTACTGTTTGTGCATTTACAATATTCATTGATTTTTGCCATTGAAAAACATGTTTTTCATATACCAGAAATGTTTGAAGCTACTGACTGAATGAAAGGAGCTGGTATCTCACTCTCTTTGAATCTTCTTTATCATGCTAGGATTAGCAGGAAAAAGCAAAAAAATTTCAGAATTGCACCTTGCAATGTGGAGATATTACTGTTTGTGCATTTACAATATTCATTGATTTTTGCCATTGAAAAACATGTTTTTCATATACCAGAAATGTTTGAAGCTACTGACTGAATGAAAGGAGCTGGCATCTCACTCTCTTTGAATCTTCTTTATCATGCTAGGATTAACAGGAAAAAGCAAAAAATTTCAGAATTGCACCTTGCAATGTGGAGATATTACTGTTTGTGCATTTACAATATTCATTGATTTTTGCCATTGAAAAACGTCCAGAAATGTTTGAAGCTACTGACTGAATGAAAGGAGCTGGCATCTCACTCTCTTTGAATCTTCTTTATCATGCTAGGATTAGCAGGAAAAAGCAAAAAATTTCAGAATTGCACCTTGCAATGTGGAGATATTAATGTTTGTGCATTTACAATATTCATTGATTTTTGCCATTGAAAAACGTCCAGAAATGTTTGAAGCTACTGACTGAATGAAAGGAGCTGGCATCTCACTCTCTTTGAATCTTCTTTATCATGCTAGGATTAACAGGAAAAAGCAAAAAATTTCAGAATTGCACCTTGCAATGTGGAGATATTACTGTTTGTGCATTTACAATATTCATTGATTTTTGTCATTGAAAAACGTCCAGAAATGTTTGAAGCTACTGACTGAATGAAAGGAGCTGGCATCTCACTCTCTTTGAATCTTCTTTATCATGCTAGGATTAACAGGAAAAAGCAAAAAATTTCAGAATTGCACCTTGCAATGTGGAGATATTACTGTTTGTGCATTTACAATATTCATTGATTTTTGCCATTGAAAAACCTCCAGAAATGTTTGAAGCTACTGACTGAATGAAAGGAGCTGGCATCTCACTCTCTTTGAATCTTCTTTATCATGCTAGGATTAGCAGGAAAAAGCAAAAAATTTCAGAATTGCACCTTGCAATGTGGAGATATTACTGTTTGTGCATTTACAATATTCATTGATTTTTGCCATTGAAAAACGTTTTTCATATACCAGAAATGTTTGAAGCTACTGACTGAATGAAAGGAGCTGGCATCTCACTCTCTTTGAATCTTCTTTATCCTGCTAGGATTAGCAGGAAAAAGCAAAAAATTTCAGAATTGCACCTTGCAATGTGGAGATATTAGTTTGTGCATTTACAATATTCATTGATTTTTGCCATTGAAAAACATGTTTTTCATATACCAGGAATGTTTGAAGCTACTGACTGAATGAAAGGAGCTGGCATCTCATTCTCTTTGAATCTTCTTTATCATGCTAGGATTAGCAGGAAAAAGCAAAAAATTTCAGAATTGCACCTTGCAATGTGGAGATATTACTGTTTGTGCATTTACAATATTCATTGATTTTTGCCATTGAAAAACATGTTTTTCATATACCAGAAATGTTTGAAGCTACTGACTGAATGAAAGGAGCTGGCATCTCACTCTCTTTGAATCTTCTTTATCATGCTAGGATTAACAGGAAAAAGCAAAAAATTTCAGAATTGCACCTTGCAATGTGGAGATATTACTGTTTGTGCATTTACAATATTCATTGATTTTTGCCATTGAAAAACCTCCAGAAATGTTTGAAGCTACTGACTGAATGAAAGGAGCTGGCATCTCACTCTCTTTGAATCTTCTTTATCATGCTAGGATTAGCAGGAAAAAGCAAAACATTTCAGAATTGCACCTTGCAATGTGGAGATATTACTGTTTGTGCATTTACAATATTCATTGATTTTTGCCATTGAAAAACATGTTTTTCATATACCAGAAATGTTTGAAGCTACTGACTGAATGAAAGGAGCTGGCATCTCACTCTCTTTGAATCTTCTTTATCATTCTAGGATTAGCAGGAAAAAGCAAAAAATTTCAGAATTGCACCTTGCAATGTGGAGATATTAGTTTGTGCATTTACAATATTCATTGATTTTTGCCATTGAAAAACATGTTTTTCATATACCAGGAATGTTTGAAGCTACTGACTGAATGAAAGGAGCTGGCATCTCATTCTCTTTGAATCTTCTTTATCCTGCTAGGATTAGCAGGAAAAAGCAAAAAATTTCAGAATTGCACCTTGCAATGTGGAGATATTACTGTTTGTGCATTTACAATATTCATTGATTTTTGCCATTGAAAAACATCCAGAAATGTTTGAAGCTACTGACTGAATGAAAGGAGCTGGCATCTCACTCTCTTTGAATCTTCTTTATCATGCTAGGATTAGCAGGAAAAAGCAAAAAATTTCAGAATTGCACCTTGCAATGTGGAGATATTACTGTTTGTGCATTTACAATATTCATTTATTTTTGCCATTGAAAAACGTCCAGAAATGTTTGAAGCTACTGACTGAATGAAAGGAGCTGGCATCTCACTCTCTTTGAATCTTCTTTATCATGCTAGGATTAGCAGGAAAAAGCAAAAAATTTCAGAATTGCACCTTGCAATGTGGAGATATTACTGTTTGTGCATTTACAATATTCATTGATTTTTGCCATTGAAAAACATGTTTTTCATATACCAGAAATGTTTGAAGCTACTGACTGAATGAAAGGAGCTGGTATCTCACTCTCTTTGAATCTTCTTTATCATGCTAGGATTAGCAGGAAAAAGCAAAAAAATTTCAGAATTGCACCTTGCAATGTGGAGATATTACTGTTTGTGCATTTACAATATTCATTGATTTTTGCCATTGAAAAATATGTTTTTCATATACCAGAAATGTTTGAAGCTACTGACTGAATGAAAGGAGCTGGCATCTCACTCTCTTTGAATCTTCTTTATCATGCTAGGATTAACAGGAAAAAGCAAAAAATTTCAGAATTGCACCTTGCAATGTGGAGATATTACTGTTTGTGCATTTACAATATTCATTGATTTTTGCCATTGAAAAACGTCCAGAAATGTTTGAAGCTGCTGACTGAATGAAAGGAGCTGGCATCTCACTCTCTTTGAATCTTCTTTATCATGCTAGGATTAGCAGGAAAAAGCAAAAAATTTCAGAATTGCACCTTGCAATGTGGAGATATTAATGTTTGTGCATTTACAATATTCATTGATTTTTGCCATTGAAAAACGTCCAGAAATGTTTGAAGCTACTGACTGAATGAAAGTAGCTGGCATCTCACTCTCTTTGAATCTTCTTTATCATGCTAGGATTAACAGGAAAAAGCAAAAAATTTCAGAATTGCACCTTGCAATGTGGAGATATTACTGTTTGTGCATTTACAATATTCATTGATTTTTGCCATTGAAAAACGTCCAGAAATGTTTGAAGCTACTGACTGAATGAAAGGAGCTGGCATCTCACTCTCTTTGAATCTTCTTTATCATGCTAGGATTAGCAGGAAAAAGCAAAAAATTTCAGAATTGCACCTTGCAATGTGGACATATTACTGTTTGTGCATTTACAATATTCATTGATTTTTGCCATTGAAAAACGTTTTTCATATACCAGAAATGTTTGAAGCTACTGACTGAATGAAAGGAGCTGGCATCTCACTCTCTTTGAATCTTCTTTATCATGCTAGGATTAGCAGGAAAAAGCAAAAAATTTCAGAATTGCACCTTGCAATGTGGAGATATTACTGTTTGTGCATTTACAATATTCATTGATTTTTGCCATTGAAAAACATGTTTTTCATATACCAGAAATGTTTGAAGCTACTGACTGAATGAAAGGAGCTGGCATCTCACTCTCTTTGAATCTTCTTTATCATGCTAGGATTAGCAGGAAAAAGCAAAAAATTTCAGAATTGCACCTTGCAATGTGGAGATATTACTGTTTGTGCATTTACAATATTCATTGATTTTTGCCATTGAAAAACATGTTTTTCATATACCAGAAATGTTTGAAGCTACTGACTGAATGAAAGGAGCTGGCATCTCACTCTCTTTGAATCTTCTTTATCATGCTAGGATCAGCAGGAAAAAGCAAAAAATTTCAGAATTGCACCTTGCAATGTGGAGATATTACTGTTTGTGCATTTACAATATTCATTGATTTTTGCCATTGAAAAACATGTTTTTCATATACCAGAAATGTTTGAAGCTACTGACTGAATGAAAGGAGCTGGTATCTCACTCTCTTTGAATCTTCTTTATCATGCTAGGATTAGCAGGAAAAAGCAAAAAAATTTCAGAATTGCACCTTGCAATGTGGAGATATTAATGTTTGTGCATTTACAATATTCATTGATTTTTGCCATTGAAAAACGTCCAGAAATGTTTGAAGCTACTGACTGAATGAAAGGAGCTGGCATCTCACTCTCTTTGAATCTTCTTTATCATGCTAGGATTAGCAGGAAAAAGCAAAAAATTTCAGAATTGCACCTTGCAATGTGGAGATATTAATGTTTGTGCATTTACAATATTCATTGATTTTTGCCATTGAAAAACGTCCAGAAATGTTTGAAGCTACTGACTGAATGAAAGGAGCTGGCATCTCACTCTCTTTGAATCTTCTTTATCATGCTAGGATTAACAGGAAAAAGCAAAAAATTTCAGAATTGCACCTTGCAATGTGGAGATATTACTGTTTGTGCATTTACAATATTCATTGATTTTTGCCATTGAAAAACGTCCAGAAATGTTTGAAGCTACTGACTGAATGAAAGGAGCTGGCATCTCACTCTCTTTGAATCTTCTTTATCATGCTAGGATTAACAGGAAAAAGCAAAAAATTTCAGAATTGCACCTTGCAATGTGGAGATATTACTGTTTGTGCATTTACAATATTCATTGATTTTTGCCATTGAAAAACCTCCAGAAATGTTTGAAGCTACTGACTGAATGAAAGGAGCTGGCATCTCACTCTCTTTGAATCTTCTTTATCATGCTAGGATTAGCAGGAAAAAGCAAAAAATTTCAGAATTGCACCTTGCAATGTGGAGATATTACTGTTTGTGCATTTACAATATTCATTGATTTTTGCCATTGAAAAACGTTTTTCATATACCAGAAATGTTTGAAGCTACTGACTGAATGAAAGGAGCTGGCATCTCACTCTCTTTGAATCTTCTTTATCCTGCTAGGATTAGCAGGAAAAAGCAAAAAATTTCAGAATTGCACCTTGCAATGTGGAGATATTAGTTTGTGCATTTACAATATTCATTGATTTTTGCCATTGAAAAACATGTTTTTCATATACCAGGAATGTTTGAAGCTACTGACTGAATGAAAGGAGCTGGCATCTCATTCTCTTTGAATCTTCTTTATCATGCTAGGATTAGCAGGAAAAAGCAAAAAATTTCAGAATTGCACCTTGCAATGTGGAGATATTACTGTTTGTGCATTTACAATATTCATTGATTTTTGCCATTGAAAAACATGTTTTTCATATACCAGAAATGTTTGAAGCTACTGACTGAATGAAAGGAGCTGGCATCTCACTCTCTTTGAATCTTCTTTATCATGCTAGGATTAACAGGAAAAAGCAAAAAATTTCAGAATTGCACCTTGCAATGTGGAGATATTACTGTTTGTGCATTTACAATATTCATTGATTTTTGCCATTGAAAAACCTCCAGAAATGTTTGAAGCTACTGACTGAATGAAAGGAGCTGGCATCTCACTCTCTTTGAATCTTCTTTATCATGCTAGGATTAGCAGGAAAAAGCAAAACATTTCAGAATTGCACCTTGCAATGTGGAGATATTACTGTTTGTGCATTTACAATATTCATTGATTTTTGCCATTGAAAAACATGTTTTTCATATACCAGAAATGTTTGAAGCTACTGACTGAATGAAAGGAGCTGGCATCTCACTCTCTTTGAATCTTCTTTATCATTCTAGGATTAGCAGGAAAAAGCAAAAAATTTCAGAATTGCACCTTGCAATGTGGAGATATTAGTTTGTGCATTTACAATATTCATTGATTTTTGCCATTGAAAAACATGTTTTTCATATACCAGGAATGTTTGAAGCTACTGACTGAATGAAAGGAGCTGGCATCTCATTCTCTTTGAATCTTCTTTATCCTGCTAGGATTAGCAGGAAAAAGCAAAAAATTTCAGAATTGCACCTTGCAATGTGGAGATATTACGGTTTGTGCATTTACAATATTCATTGATTTTTGCCATTGAAAAACATCCAGAAATGTTTGAAGCTACTGACTGAATGAAAGGAGCTGGCATCTCACTCTCTTTGAATCTTCTTTATCATGCTAGGATTAGCAGGAAAAAGCAAAAAATTTCAGAATTGCACCTTGCAATGTGGAGATATTACTGCTTGTGCATTTACAATATTCATTTATTTTTGCCATTGAAAAACGTCCAGAAATGTTTGAAGCTACTGACTGAATGAAAGGAGCTGGCATCTCACTCTCTTTGAATCTTCTTTATCATGCTAGGATTAGCAGGAAAAAGCAAAAAATTTCAGAATTGCACCTTGCAATGTGGAGATATTACTGTTTGTGCATTTACAATATTCATTGATTTTTGCCATTGAAAAACATGTTTTTCATATACCAGAAATGTTTGAAGCTACTGACTGAATGAAAGGAGCTGGCATCTCACTCTCTTTGAATCTTCTTTATCATGCTAGGATTAGCAGGAAAAAGCAAAAAATTTCAGAATTGCACCTTGCAATGTGGAGATATTACTGTTTGTGCATTTACAATATTCATTGATTTTTGCCATTGAAAAACATGTTTTTCATATACCAGAAATGTTTGAAGCTACTGACTGAATGAAAGGAGCTGGCATCTCACTCTCTTTGAATCTTCTTTATCCTGCTAGGATTAGCAGGAAAAAGCAAAAAATTTCAGAATTGCACCTTGCAATGTGGAGATATTACTGTTTGTGCATTTACAATATTCATTGATTTTTACCATTGAAAAACATCCAGAAATGTTTGAAGCTACTGACTGAATGAAAGGAGCTGGCATCTCACTCTCTTTGAATCTTCTTTATCATGCTAGGATTAGCAGGAAAAAGCAAAAAATTTCAGAATTGCACCTTGCAATGTGGAGATATTACTGTTTGTGCATTTACAATATTCATTGATTTTTGCCATTGAAAAACGTCCAGAAATGTTTGAAGCTACTGACTGAATGAAAGGAGCTGGCATCTCACTCTCTTTGAATCTTCTTTATCCTGCTAGGATTAGCAGGAAAAAGCAAAAAATTTCAGAATTGCACCTTGCAATGTGGAGATATTAGTTTGTGCATTTACAATATTCATTGATTTTTGCCATTGAAAAACATGTTTTTCATATACCAGGAATGTTTGAAGCTACTGACTGAATGAAAGGAGCTGGCATCTCATTCTCTTTGAATCTTCTTTATCATGCTAGGATTAGCAGGAAAAAGCAAAAAATTTCAGAATTGCACCTTGCAATGTGGAGATATTAGTTTGTGCATTTACAATATTCATTGATTTTTGCCATTGAAAAACGTCCAGAAATGTTTGAAGCTACTGACTGAATGAAAGGAGCTGGCATCTCACTCTCTTTGAATCTTCTTTATCATGCTAGGATTAGCAGGAAAAAGCAAAAAATTTCAGAATTGCACCTTGCAATGTGGAAATATTACTGTTTGTGCATTTACAATATTCATTGATTTTTGCCATTGAAAAACATTTTTTTCATAAACCAGAAATGTTTGAAGCTACTGACTGAATGAAAGGAGCTGGCATCTCACTCTCTTTGAATCTTCTTTATCATGCTAGGATTAGCAGGAAAAAGAAAAAATTTCAGAATTGCACCTTGCAATGTGGAAATATTACTGTTTGTGCATTTACAATATTCATTGATTTTTGCCATTGAAAAACATGTTTTTCATATACCAGAAATGTTTGAAGCTACTGACTGAATGAAAGGAGCTGGCATCTCACTCTCTTTGAATCTTCTTTATCCTGCTAGGATTAGCAGGAAAAAGCAAAAAATTTCAGAATTGCACCTTGCAATGTGGAGATATTACTGTTTGTGCATTTACAATATTCATTGATTTTTGCCATTGAAAAACATGTTTTTCATATACCAGAAATGTTTGAAGCTACTGACTGAATGAAAGGAGCTGGCATCTCACTCTCTTTGAATCTTCTTTATCATGCTAGGATTAGCAGGAAAAAGCAAAAAATTTCAGAATTGCACCTTGCAATGTGGAGATATTACTGTTTGTGCATTTACAATATTCATTGATTTTTGCCATTGAAAAACATGTTTTTCATATACCAGGAATGTTTGAAGCTACTGACTGAATGAAAGGAGCTGGCATCTCACTCTCTTTGAATCTTCTTTATCCTGCTAGGATTAGCAGGAAAAAGCAAAAAATTTCAGAATTGCACCTTGCAATGTGGAGATATTACTGTTTGTGCATTTACAATATTCATTGATTTTTGCCATTGAAAAACGTCCAGAAATGTTTGAAGCTACTGACTGAATGAAAGGAGCTGGCATCTCACTCTCTTTGAATCTTCTTTATCATGCTAGGATTAGAAGGAAAAAGCAAAAAATTTCAGAATTGCACCTTGCAATGTGGAGATATTACTGTTTGTGCATTTACAATATTCATTGATTTTTGCTATTGAAAAACATGTTTTTCATATACCAGAAATGTTTGAAGCTACTGACTGAATGAAAGGAGCTGGCATCTCACTCTCTTTGAATCTTCTTTATCATGCTAGGATTAGCAGGAAAAAGCAAAAAATTTCAGAATTGCACCTTGCAATGTGGAGATATTACTGTTTGTGCATTTACAATATTCATTGATTTTTGCCATTGAAAAACATGTTTTTCATATACCAGAAATGTTTGAAGCTACTGACTGAATGAAAGGAGCTGGCATCTCACTCTCTTTGAATCTTCTTTATCATGCTAGGATTAGCAGGAAAAAGCAAAAAATTTCAGAATTGCACCTTGCAATGTGGAGATATTACTGTTTGTGCATTTACAATATTCATTGATTTTTGCCATTGAAAAACATGTTTTTCATATACCAGAAATGTTTGAAGCTACTGACTGAATGAAAGGAGCTGGCATCTCACTCTCTTTGAATCTTCTTTATCCTGCTAGGATTAGCAGGAAAAAGCAAAAAATTTCAGAATTGCACCTTGCAATGTGGAGATATTACTGTTTGTGCATTTACAATATTCATTGATTTTTGCCATTGAAAAACATCCAGAAATGTTTGAAGCTACTGACTGAATGAAAGGAGCTGGCATCTCACTCTCTTTGAATCTTCTTTATCATGCTAGGATTAGCAGGAAAAAGCAAAAAATTTCAGAATTGCACCTTGCAATGTGGAGATATTACTGTTTGTGCATTTACAATATTCATTGATTTTTGCCATTGAAAAACGTCCAGAAATGTTTGAAGCTACTGACTGAATGAAAGGAGCTGGCATCTCACTCTCTTTGAATCTTCTTTATCATGCTAGGATTAGCAGGAAAAAGCAAAAAATTTCAGAATTGCAGCTTGCAATGTGGAGATATTACTGTTTGTGCATTTACAATATTCATTGATTTTTGCCATTGAAAAACATCATGTTATTCATATACCAGAAATGTTTGAAGCTACTGACTGAATGAAAGGAGCTGGCATCTCACTCTCTTTGAATCTTCTTTATCATGCTAGGATTAACAGGAAAAAGCAAAAAATTTCAGAATTGCACCTTGCAATGTGGAGATATTACTGTTTGTGCATTTACAATATTCATTGATTTTTGCCATTGAAAAACGTCCAGAAATGTTTGAAGCTACTGACTGAATGAAAGCAGCTGGCATCTCACTCTCTTTGAATCTTCTTTATCATGCTAGGATTAGCAGGAAAAAGCAAAAAATTTCAGAATTGCACCTTGCAATGTGGAAATATTACTGTTTGTGCATTTACAATATTCATTGATTTTTGCCATTGAAAAACATGTTTTTCATATACCAGAAATGTTTGAAGCTACTGACTGAATGAAAGGAGCTGGCATCTCACTCTGAATCTTCTTTATCCTGCTAGGATTAGCAGGAAAAAGCAAAAAATTTCAGAATTGCACCTTGCAATGTGGAGATATTACTGTTTGTACATTTACAATATTCATTGATTTTTGCCATTGAAAAACATGTTTTTCATATACCAGAAATGTTTGAAGCTACTGACTGAATGAAAGGAGCTGGCATCTCACTCTCTTTGAATCTTCTTTATCATGCTAGGATTAGCAGGAAAAAGCAAAAAATTTCAGAATTGCACCTTGCAATGTGGAGATATTACTGTTTGTGCATTTACAATATTCATTGATTTTTGCCATTGAAAAACATGTTTTTCATATACCAGAAATGTTTGAAGCTACTGACTGAATGAAAGGAGCTGGCATCTCACTCTCTGAATCTTCTTTATCATGCTAGGATTAGCAGGAAAAAGCAAAAAATTTCAGAATTGCACCTTGCAATGTGGAGATATTACTGTTTGTGCATTTACAATATTCATTGATTTTTGCCATTGAAAAACGTTTTTCATATACCAGGAATGTTTGAAGCTACTGACTGAATGAAAGGAGCTGGCATCTCACTCTCTGAATCTTCTTTATCATGCTAGGATTAGCAGGAAAAAGCAAAAAATTTCAGAATTGCACCTTGCAATGTGGAGATATTACTGTTTGTGCATTTACAATATTCATTGATTTTTGCCATTGAAAAACGTCCAGAAATGTTTGAAGCTACTGACTGAATGAAAGGAGCTGGCATCTCACTCTCTTTGAATCTTCTTTATCATGCTAGGATTAGCAGGAAAAAGCAAAAAATTTCAGAATTGCACCTTGCAATGTGGAGATATTACTGTTTGTGCATTTACAATATTCATTGATTTTTGCCATTGAAAAACATCATGTTATTCATATACCAGAAATGTTTGAAGCTACTGACTGAATGAAAGGAGCTGGCATCTCACTCTCTTTGAATCTTCTTTATCATGCTAGGATTAACAGGAAAAAGCAAAAAATTTCAGAATTGCACCTTGCAATGTGGAGATATTACTGTTTGTGCATTTACAATATTCATTGATTTTTGCCATTGAAAAACGTCCAGAAATGTTTGAAGCTACTGACTGAATGAAAGCAGCTGGCATCTCACTCTCTTTGAATCTTCTTTATCATGCTAGGATTAGCAGGAAAAAGCAAAAAATTTCAGAATTGCACCTTGCAATGTGGAAATATTACTGTTTGTGCATTTACAATATTCATTGATTTTTGCCATTGAAAAACATGTTTTTCATATACCAGAAATGTTTGAAGCTACTGACTGAATGAAAGGAGCTGGCATCTCACTCTCTTTGAATCTTCTTTATCCTGCTAGGATTAGCAGGAAAAAGCAAAAAATTTCAGAATTGCACCTTGCAATGTGGAGATATTACTGTTTGTACATTTACAATATTCATTGATTTTTGCCATTGAAAAACATGTTTTTCATATACCAGAAATGTTTGAAGCTACTGACTGAATGAAAGGAGCTGGCATCTCACTCTCTTTGAATCTTCTTTATCATGCTAGGATTAGCAGGAAAAAGCAAAAAATTTCAGAATTGCACCTTGCAATGTGGAGATATTACTGTTTGTGCATTTACAATATTCATTGATTTTTGCCATTGAAAAACATGTTTTTCATATACCAGAAATGTTTGAAGCTACTGACTGAATGAAAGGAGCTGGCATCTCACTCTCTGAATCTTCTTTATCATGCTAGGATTAGCAGGAAAAAGCAAAAAATTTCAGAATTGCACCTTGCAATGTGGAGATATTACTGTTTGTGCATTTACAATATTCATTGATTTTTGCCATTGAAAAACGTTTTTCATATACCAGGAATGTTTGAAGCTACTGACTGAATGAAAGGAGCTGGCATCTCACTCTCTGAATCTTCTTTATCATGCTAGGATTAGCAGGAAAAAGCAAAAAATTTCAGAATTGCACCTTGCAATGTGGAGATATTACTGTTTGTGCATTTACAATATTCATTGATTTTTGCCATTGAAAAACGTCCAGAAATGTTTGAAGCTACTGACTGAATGAAAGGAGCTGGCATCTCACTCTCTTTGAATCTTCTTTATCATGCTAGGATTAGCAGGAAAAAGCAAAAAATTTCAGAATTGCACCTTGCAATGTGGAGATATTACTGTTTGTGCATTTACAATATTCATTGATTTTTGCCATTGAAAAACATCATGTTATTCATATACCAGAAATGTTTGAAGCTACTGACTGAATGAAAGGAGCTGGCATCTCACTCTCTTTGAATCTTCTTTATCATGCTAGGATTAGCAGGAAAAAGCAAAAAATTTCAGAATTACACCTTGCAATGTGGAGATATTACTGTTTGTGCATTTACAATATTCATTGATTTTTGCCATTGAAAAACGTCCAGAAATGTTTGAAGCTACTGACTGAATGAAAGGAGCTGGCATCTCACTCTCTTTGAATCTTCTTTATCATGCTAGGATTAGCAGGAAAAAGCAAAAAATTTCAGAATTGCACCTTGCAATGTGGAGATATTACTGTTTGTGCATTTACAATATTCATTGATTTTTGCCATTGAAAAACATGTTTTTCATATACCAGAAATGTTTGAAGCTACTGACTGAATGAAAGGAGCTGGCATCTCACTCTCTTTGAATCTTCTTTATCATGCTAGGATTAGCAGGAAAAAGCAAAAAATTTCAGAATTGCACCTTGCAATGTGGAGATATTACTGTTTGTGCATTTACAATATTCATTGATTTTTGCCATTGAAAAACATGTTTTTCATATACCAGAAATGTTTGAAGCTACTGACTGAATGAAAGGAGCTGGCATCTCACTCTCTTTGAATCTTCTTTATCCTGCTAGGATTAGCAGGAAAAAGCAAAAAATTTCAGAATTGCACCTTGCAATGTGGAGATATTACTGTTTGTGCATTTACAATATTCATTGATTTTTGCCATTGAAAAACATCCAGAAATGTTTGAAGCTACTGACTGAATGAAAGGAGCTGGCATCTCACTCTCTTTGAATCTTCTTTATCATGCTAGGATTAGCAGGAAAAAGCAAAAAATTTCAGAATTGCACCTTGCAATGTGGAGATATTACTGTTTGTGCATTTACAATATTCATTGATTTTTGCCATTGAAAAACGTTTTTCATATACCAGAAATGTTTGAAGCTACTGACTGAATGAAAGGAGCTGGCATCTCACTCTCTTTGAATCTTCTTTATCATGCTAGGATTAGCAGGAAAAAGCAAAAAATTTCAGAATTGCACCTTGCAATGTGGAGATATTACTGTTTGTGCATTTACAATATTCATTGATTTTTGCCATTGAAAAACATGTTTTTCATATACCAGAAATGTTTGAAGCTACTGACTGAATGAAAGGAGCTGGTATCTCACTCTCTTTGAATCTTCTTTATCATGCTAGGATTAGCAGGAAAAAGCAAAAAAATTTCAGAATTGCACCTTGCAATGTGGAGATATTACTGTTTGTGCATTTACAATATTCATTGATTTTTGCCATTGAAAAATATGTTTTTCATATACCAGAAATGTTTGAAGCCACTGACTGAATGAAAGGAGCTGGCATCTCACTCTCTTTGAATCTTCTTTATCATGCTAGGATTAACAGGAAAAAGCAAAAAATTTCAGAATTGCACCTTGCAATGTGGAGATATTACTGTTTGTGCATTTACAATATTCATTGATTTTTGCCATTGAAAAACGTCAAGAAATGTTTGAAGCTGCTGACTGAATGAAAGGAGCTGGCATCTCACTCTCTTTGAATCTTCTTTATCATGCTAGGATTAGCAGGAAAAAGCAAAAAATTTCAGAATTGCACCTTGCAATGTGGAGATATTAATGTTTGTGCATTTACAATATTCATTGATTTTTGCCATTGAAAAACGTCCAGAAATGTTTGAAGCTACTGACTGAATGAAAGGAGCTGGCATCTCACTCTCTTTGAATCTTCTTTATCATGCTAGGATTAGCAGGAAAAAGCAAAAAATTTCAGAATTGCACCTTGCAATGTGGACATATTACTGTTTGTGCATTTACAATATTCATTGATTTTTGCCATTGAAAAACGTTTTTCATATACCAGAAATGTTTGAAGCTACTGACTGAATGAAAGGAGCTGGCATCTCACTCTCTTTGAATCTTCTTTATCATGCTAGGATTAGCAGGAAAAAGCAAAAAATTTCAGAATTGCACCTTGCAATGTGGAGATATTACTGTTTGTGCATTTACAATATTCATTGATTTTTGCCATTGAAAAACATGTTTTTCATATACCAGAAATGTTTGAAGCTACTGACTGAATGAAAGGAGCTGGCATCTCACTCTCTTTGAATCTTCTTTATCATGCTAGGATTAGCAGGAAAAAGCAAAAAATTTCAGAATTGCACCTTGCAATGTGGAGATATTACTGTTTGTGCATTTACAATATTCATTGATTTTTGCCATTGAAAAACATGTTTTTCATATACCAGAAATGTTTGAAGCTACTGACTGAATGAAAGGAGCTGGCATCTCACTCTCTTTGAATCTTCTTTATCATGCTAGGATCAGCAGGAAAAAGCAAAAAATTTCAGAATTGCACCTTGCAATGTGGAGATATTACTGTTTGTGCATTTACAATATTCATTGATTTTTGCCATTGAAAAACATGTTTTTCATATACCAGAAATGTTTGAAGCTACTGACTGAATGAAAGGAGCTGGTATCTCACTCTCTTTGAATCTTCTTTATCATGCTAGGATTAGCAGGAAAAAGCAAAAAAATTTCAGAATTGCACCTTGCAATGTGGAGATATTACTGTTTGTGCATTTACAATATTCATTGATTTTTGCCATTGAAAAACATGTTTTTCATATACCAGAAATGTTTGAAGCTACTGACTGAATGAAAGGAGCTGGCATCTCACTCTCTTTGAATCTTCTTTATCATGCTAGGATTAACAGGAAAAAGCAAAAAATTTCAGAATTGCACCTTGCAATGTGGAGATATTACTGTTTGTGCATTTACAATATTCATTGATTTTTGCCATTGAAAAACGTCCAGAAATGTTTGAAGCTACTGACTGAATGAAAGGAGCTGGCATCTCACTCTCTTTGAATCTTCTTTATCATGCTAGGATTAGCAGGAAAAAGCAAAAAATTTCAGAATTGCACCTTGCAATGTGGAGATATTAATGTTTGTGCATTTACAATATTCATTGATTTTTGCCATTGAAAAACGTCCAGAAATGTTTGAAGCTACTGACTAAATGAAAGGAGCTGGCATCTCACTCTCTTTGAATCTTCTTTATCATGCTAGGATTAGCAGGAAAAAGCAAAAAATTTCAGAATTGCACCTTGCAATGTGGAGATATTACTGTTTGTGCATTTACAATATTCATTGATTTTTGCCATTGAAAAACATGTTTTTCATATACCAGAAATGTTTGAAGCTACTGACTGAATGAAAGGAGCTGGCATCTCACTCTCTTTGAATCTTCTTTATCCTGCTAGGATTAGCAGGAAAAAGCAAAAAATTTCAGAATTGCACCTTGCAATGTGGAGATATTACTGTTTGTGCATTTACAATATTCATTGATTTTTGCCATTGAAAAACATCCAGAAATGTTTGAAGCTACTGACTGAATGAAAGGAGCTGGCATCTCACTCTCTTTGAATCTTCTTTATCATGCTAGGATTAGCAGGAAAAAGCAAAAAATTTCAGAATTGCACCTTGCAATGTGGAGATATTACTGTTTGTGCATTTACAATATTCATTGATTTTTGCCATTGAAAAACGTTTTTCATATACCAGAAATGTTTGAAGCTACTGACTGAATGAAAGGAGCTGGCATCTCACTCTCTTTGAATCTTCTTTATCATGCTAGGATTAGCAGGAAAAAGCAAAAAATTTCAGAATTGCACCTTGCAATGTGGAGATATTACTGTTTGTGCATTTACAATATTCAATGATTTTTGCCATTGAAAAACATGTTTTTCATATACCAGAAATGTTTGAAGCTACTGACTGAATGAAAGGAGCTGGCATCTCACTCTCTTTGAATCTTCTTTATCATGCTAGGATTAGCAGGAAAAAGCAAAAAATTTCAGAATTGCACCTTGCAATGTGGAGATATTACTGTTTGTGCATTTACAATATTCATTGATTTTTGCCATTGAAAAACATGTTTTTCATATACCAGAAATGTTTGAAGCTACTGACTGAATGAAAGGAGCTGGTATCTCACTCTCTTTGAATCTTCTTTATCATGCTAGGATTAGCAGGAAAAAGCAAAAAAATTTCAGAATTGCACCTTGCAATGTGGAGATATTACTGTTTGTGCATTTACAATATTCATTGATTTTTGCCATTGAAAAATATGTTTTTCATATACCAGAAATGTTTGAAGCTACTGACTGAATGAAAGGAGCTGGCATCTCACTCTCTTTGAATCTTCTTTATCATGCTAGGATTAACAGGAAAAAGCAAAAAATTTCAGAATTGCACCTTGCAATGTGGAGATATTACTGTTTGTGCATTTACAATATTCATTGATTTTTGCCATTGAAAAACGTCAAGAAATGTTTGAAGCTGCTGACTGAATGAAAGGAGCTGGCATCTCACTCTCTTTGAATCTTCTTTATCATGCTAGGATTAGCAGGAAAAAGCAAAAAATTTCAGAATTGCACCTTGCAATGTGGAGATATTACTGTTTGTGCATTTACAATATTCATTGATTTTTGCCATTGAAAAACGTCCAGAAATGTTTGAAGCTACTGACTGAATGAAAGGAGCTGGCATCTCACTCTCTTTGAATCTTCTTTATCATGCTAGGATTAGCAGGAAAAAGCAAAAAATTTCAGAATTGCACCTTGCAATGTGGACATATTACTGTTTGTGCATTTACAATATTCATTGATTTTTGCCATTGAAAAACGTTTTTCATATACCAGAAATGTTTGAAGCTACTGACTGAATGAAAGGAGCTGGCATCTCACTCTCTTTGAATCTTCTTTATCATGCTAGGATTAGCAGGAAAAAGCAAAAAATTTCAGAATTGCACCTTGCAATGTGGAGATATTACTGTTTGTGCATTTACAATATTCATTGATTTTTGCCATTGAAAAACATGTTTTTCATATACCAGAAATGTTTGAAGCTACTGACTGAATGAAAGGAGCTGGCATCTCACTCTCTTTGAATCTTCTTTATCATGCTAGGATTAGCAGGAAAAAGCAAAAAATTTCAGAATTGCACCTTGCAATGTGGAGATATTACTGTTTGTGCATTTACAATATTCATTGATTTTTGCCATTGAAAAACATGTTTTTCATATACCAGAAATGTTTGAAGCTACTGACTGAATGAAAGGAGCTGGCATCTCACTCTCTTTGAATCTTCTTTATCATGCTAGGATCAGCAGGAAAAAGCAAAAAATTTCAGAATTGCACCTTGCAATGTGGAGATATTACTGTTTGTGCATTTACAATATTCATTGATTTTTGCCATTGAAAAACATGTTTTTCATATACCAGAAATGTTTGAAGCTACTGACTGAATGAAAGGAGCTGGTATCTCACTCTCTTTGAATCTTCTTTATCATGCTAGGATTAGCAGGAAAAAGCAAAAAAATTTCAGAATTGCACCTTGCAATGTGGAGATATTACTGTTTGTGCATTTACAATATTCATTGATTTTTGCCATTGAAAAACATGTTTTTCATATACCAGAAATGTTTGAAGCTACTGACTGAATGAAAGGAGCTGGCATCTCACTCTCTTTGAATCTTCTTTATCATGCTAGGATTAACAGGAAAAAGCAAAAAATTTCAGAATTGCACCTTGCAATGTGGAGATATTACTGTTTGTGCATTTACAATATTCATTGATTTTTGCCATTGAAAAACGTCCAGAAATGTTTGAAGCTACTGACTGAATGAAAGGAGCTGGCATCTCACTCTCTTTGAATCTTCTTTATCATGCTAGGATTAGCAGGAAAAAGCAAAAAATTTCAGAATTGCACCTTGCAATGTGGAGATATTAATGTTTGTGCATTTACAATATTCATTGATTTTTGCCATTGAAAAACGTCCAGAAATGTTTGAAGCTACTGACTGAATGAAAGGAGCTGGCATCTCACTCTCTTTGAATCTTCTTTATCATGCTAGGATTAACAGGAAAAAGCAAAAAATTTCAGAATTGCACCTTGCAATGTGGAGATATTACTGTTTGTGCATTTACAATATTCATTGATTTTTGCCATTGAAAAACGTCCAGAAATGTTTGAAGCTACTGACTGAATGAAAGGAGCTGGCATCTCACTCTCTTTGAATCTTCTTTATCATGCTAGGATTAACAGGAAAAAGCAAAAAATTTCAGAATTGCACCTTGCAATGTGGAGATATTACTGTTTGTGCATTTACAATATTCATTGATTTTTGCCATTGAAAAACCTCCAGAAATGTTTGAAGCTACTGACTGAATGAAAGGAGCTGGCATCTCACTCTCTTTGAATCTTCTTTATCATGCTAGGATTAGCAGGAAAAAGCAAAAAATTTCAGAATTGCACCTTGCAATGTGGAGATATTACTGTTTGTGCATTTACAATATTCATTGATTTTTGCCATTGAAAAACGTTTTTCATATACCAGAAATGTTTGAAGCTACTGACTGAATGAAAGGAGCTGGCATCTCACTCTCTTTGAATCTTCTTTATCCTGCTAGGATTAGCAGGAAAAAGCAAAAAATTTCAGAATTGCACCTTGCAATGTGGAGATATTAGTTTGTGCATTTACAATATTCATTGATTTTTGCCATTGAAAAACATGTTTTTCATATACCAGGAATGTTTGAAGCTACTGACTGAATGAAAGGAGCTGGCATCTCATTCTCTTTGAATCTTCTTTATCATGCTAGGATTAGCAGGAAAAAGCAAAAAATTTCAGAATTGCACCTTGCAATGTGGAGATATTACTGTTTGTGCATTTACAATATTCATTGATTTTTGCCATTGAAAAACATGTTTTTCATATACCAGAAATGTTTGAAGCTACTGACTGAATGAAAGGAGCTGGCATCTCACTCTCTTTGAATCTTCTTTATCATGCTAGGATTAACAGGAAAAAGCAAAAAATTTCAGAATTGCACCTTGCAATGTGGAGATATTACTGTTTGTGCATTTACAATATTCATTGATTTTTGCCATTGAAAAACCTCCAGAAATGTTTGAAGCTACTGACTGAATGAAAGGAGCTGGCATCTCACTCTCTTTGAATCTTCTTTATCATGCTAGGATTAGCAGGAAAAAGCAAAACATTTCAGAATTGCACCTTGCAATGTGGAGATATTACTGTTTGTGCATTTACAATATTCATTGATTTTTGCCATTGAAAAACATGTTTTTCATATACCAGAAATGTTTGAAGCTACTGACTGAATGAAAGGAGCTGGCATCTCACTCTCTTTGAATCTTCTTTATCATTCTAGGATTAGCAGGAAAAAGCAAAAAATTTCAGAATTGCACCTTGCAATGTGGAGATATTAGTTTGTGCATTTACAATATTCATTGATTTTTGCCATTGAAAAACATGTTTTTCATATACCAGGAATGTTTGAAGCTACTGACTGAATGAAAGGAGCTGGCATCTCATTCTCTTTGAATCTTCTTTATCCTGCTAGGATTAGCAGGAAAAAGCAAAAAATTTCAGAATTGCACCTTGCAATGTGGAGATATTACTGTTTGTGCATTTACAATATTCATTGATTTTTGCCATTGAAAAACATCCAGAAATGTTTGAAGCTACTGACTGAATGAAAGGAGCTGGCATCTCACTCTCTTTGAATCTTCTTTATCATGCTAGGATTAGCAGGAAAAAGCAAAAAATTTCAGAATTGCACCTTGCAATGTGGAGATATTACTGTTTGTGCATTTACAATATTCATTTATTTTTGCCATTGAAAAACGTCCAGAAATGTTTGAAGCTACTGACTGAATGAAAGGAGCTGGCATCTCACTCTCTTTGAATCTTCTTTATCATGCTAGGATTAGCAGGAAAAAGCAAAAAATTTCAGAATTGCACCTTGCAATGTGGAGATATTACTGTTTGTGCATTTACAATATTCATTGATTTTTGCCATTGAAAAACATGTTTTTCATATACCAGAAATGTTTGAAGCTACTGACTGAATGAAAGGAGCTGGTATCTCACTCTCTTTGAATCTTCTTTATCATGCTAGGATTAGCAGGAAAAAGCAAAAAAATTTCAGAATTGCACCTTGCAATGTGGAGATATTACTGTTTGTGCATTTACAATATTCATTGATTTTTGCCATTGAAAAATATGTTTTTCATATACCAGAAATGTTTGAAGCTACTGACTGAATGAAAGGAGCTGGCATCTCACTCTCTTTGAATCTTCTTTATCATGCTAGGATTAACAGGAAAAAGCAAAAAATTTCAGAATTGCACCTTGCAATGTGGAGATATTACTGTTTGTGCATTTACAATATTCATTGATTTTTGCCATTGAAAAACATCCAGAAATGTTTGAAGCTGCTGACTGAATGAAAGGAGCTGGCATCTCACTCTCTTTGAATCTTCTTTATCATGCTAGGATTAGCAGGAAAAAGCAAAAAATTTCAGAATTGCACCTTGCAATGTGGAGATATTAATGTTTGTGCATTTACAATATTCATTGATTTTTGCCATTGAAAAACGTCCAGAAATGTTTGAAGCTACTGACTGAATGAAAGTAGCTGGCATCTCACTCTCTTTGAATCTTCTTTATCATGCTAGGATTAACAGGAAAAAGCAAAAAATTTCAGAATTGCACCTTGCAATGTGGAGATATTACTGTTTGTGCATTTACAATATTCATTGATTTTTGCCATTGAAAAACGTCCAGAAATGTTTGAAGCTACTGACTGAATGAAAGGAGCTGGCATCTCACTCTCTTTGAATCTTCTTTATCATGCTAGGATTAGCAGTAAAAAGCAAAAAATTTCAGAATTGCACCTTGCAATGTGGACATATTACTGTTTGTGCATTTACAATATTCATTGATTTTTGCCATTGAAAAACGTTTTTCATATACCAGAAATGTTTGAAGCTACTGACTGAATGAAAGGAGCTGGCATCTCACTCTCTTTGAATCTTCTTTATCATGCTAGGATTAGCAGGAAAAAGCAAAAAATTTCAGAATTGCACCTTGCAATGTGGAGATATTACTGTTTGTGCATTTACAATATTCATTGATTTTTGCCATTGAAAAACATGTTTTTCATATACCAGAAATGTTTGAAGCTACTGACTGAATGAAAGGAGCTGGCATCTCACTCTCTTTGAATCTTCTTTATCATGCTAGGATTAGCAGGAAAAAGCAAAAAATTTCAGAATTGCACCTTGCAATGTGGAGATATTACTGTTTGTGCATTTACAATATTCATTGATTTTTGCCATTGAAAAACATGTTTTTCATATACCAGAAATGTTTGAAGCTACTGACTGAATGAAAGGAGCTGGCATCTCACTCTCTTTGAATCTTCTTTATCATGCTAGGATCAGCAGGAAAAAGCAAAAAATTTCAGAATTGCACCTTGCAATGTGGAGATATTACTGTTTGTGCATTTACAATATTCATTGATTTTTGCCATTGAAAAACATGTTTTTCATATACCAGAAATGTTTGAAGCTACTGACTGAATGAAAGGAGCTGGTATCTCACTCTCTTTGAATCTTCTTTATCATGCTAGGATTAGCAGGAAAAAGCAAAAAAATTTCAGAATTGCACCTTGCAATGTGGAGATATTACTGTTTGTGCATTTACAATATTCATTGATTTTTGCCATTGAAAAACATGTTTTTCATATACCAGAAATGTTTGAAGCTACTGACTGAATGAAAGGAGCTGGCATCTCACTCTCTTTGAATCTTCTTTATCATGCTAGGATTAACAGGAAAAAGCAAAAAATTTCAGAATTGCACCTTGCAATGTGGAGATATTACTGTTTGTGCATTTACAATATTCATTGATTTTTGCCATTGAAAAACGTCCAGAAATGTTTGAAGCTACTGACTGAATGAAAGGAGCTGGCATCTCACTCTCTTTGAATCTTCTTTATCATGCTAGGATTAGCAGGAAAAAGCAAAAAATTTCAGAATTGCACCTTGCAATGTGGAGATATTAATGTTTGTGCATTTACAATATTCATTGATTTTTGCCATTGAAAAACGTCCAGAAATGTTTGAAGCTACTGACTGAATGAAAGGAGCTGGCATCTCACTCTCTTTGAATCTTCTTTATCATGCTAGGATTAACAGGAAAAAGCAAAAAATTTCAGAATTGCACCTTGCAATGTGGAGATATTACTGTTTGTGCATTTACAATATTCATTGATTTTTGCCATTGAAAAACGTCCAGAAATGTTTGAAGCTACTGACTGAATGAAAGGAGCTGGCATCTCACTCTCTTTGAATCTTCTTTATCATGCTAGGATTAACAGGAAAAAGCAAAAAATTTCAGAATTGCACCTTGCAATGTGGAGATATTACTGTTTGTGCATTTACAATATTCATTGATTTTTGCCATTGAAAAACCTCCAGAAATGTTTGAAGCTACTGACTGAATGAAAGGAGCTGGCATCTCACTCTCTTTGAATCTTCTTTATCATGCTAGGATTAGCAGGAAAAAGCAAAAAATTTCAGAATTGCACCTTGCAATGTGGAGATATTACTGTTTGTGCATTTACAATATTCATTGATTTTTGCCATTGAAAAACGTTTTTCATATACCAGAAATGTTTGAAGCTACTGACTGAATGAAAGGAGCTGGCATCTCACTCTCTTTGAATCTTCTTTATCCTGCTAGGATTAGCAGGAAAAAGCAAAAAATTTCAGAATTGCACCTTGCAATGTGGAGATATTAGTTTGTGCATTTACAATATTCATTGATTTTTGCCATTGAAAAACATGTTTTTCATATACCAGGAATGTTTGAAGCTACTGACTGAATGAAAGGAGCTGGCATCTCATTCTCTTTGAATCTTCTTTATCATGCTAGGATTAGCAGGAAAAAGCAAAAAATTTCAGAATTGCACCTTGCAATGTGGAGATATTACTGTTTGTGCATTTACAATATTCATTGATTTTTGCCATTGAAAAACATGTTTTTCATATACCAGAAATGTTTGAAGCTACTGACTGAATGAAAGGAGCTGGCATCTCACTCTCTTTGAATCTTCTTTATCATGCTAGGATTAACAGGAAAAAGCAAAAAATTTCAGAATTGCACCTTGCAATGTGGAGATATTACTGTTTGTGCATTTACAATATTCATTGATTTTTGCCATTGAAAAACCTCCAGAAATGTTTGAAGCTACTGACTGAATGAAAGGAGCTGGCATCTCACTCTCTTTGAATCTTCTTTATCATGCTAGGATTAGCAGGAAAAAGCAAAACATTTCAGAATTGCACCTTGCAATGTGGAGATATTACTGTTTGTGCATTTACAATATTCATTGATTTTTGCCGTTGAAAAACATGTTTTTCATATACCAGAAATGTTTGAAGCTACTGACTGAATGAAAGGAGCTGGCATCTCACTCTCTTTGAATCTTCTTTATCATTCTAGGATTAGCAGGAAAAAGCAAAAAATTTCAGAATTGCACCTTGCAATGTGGAGATATTAGTTTGTGCATTTACAATATTCATTGATTTTTGCCATTGAAAAACATGTTTTTCATATACCAGGAATGTTTGAAGCTACTGACTGAATGAAAGGAGCTGGCATCTCATTCTCTTTGAATCTTCTTTATCCTGCTAGGATTAGCAGGAAAAAGCAAAAAATTTCAGAATTGCACCTTGCAATGTGGAGATATTACTGTTTGTGCATTTACAATATTCATTGATTTTTGCCATTGAAAAACATCCAGAAATGTTTGAAGCTACTGACTGAATGAAAGGAGCTGGCATCTCACTCTCTTTGAATCTTCTTTATCATGCTAGGATTAGCAGGAAAAAGCAAAAAATTTCAGAATTGCACCTTGCAATGTGGAGATATTACTGTTTGTGCATTTACAATATTCATTTATTTTTGCCATTGAAAAACGTCCAGAAATGTTTGAAGCTACTGACTGAATGAAAGGAGCTGGCATCTCACTCTCTTTGAATCTTCTTTATCATGCTAGGATTAGCAGGAAAAAGCAAAAAATTTCAGAATTGCACCTTGCAATGTGGAGATATTACTGTTTGTGCATTTACAATATTCATTGATTTTTGCCATTGAAAAACATGTTTTTCATATACCAGAAATGTTTGAAGCTACTGACTGAATGAAAGGAGCTGGCATCTCACTCTCTTTGAATCTTCTTTATCATGCTAGGATTAGCAGGAAAAAGCAAAAAATTTCAGAATTGCACCTTGCAATGTGGAGATATTACTGTTTGTGCATTTACAATATTCATTGATTTTTGCCATTGAAAAACATGTTTTTCATATACCAGAAATGTTTGAAGCTACTGACTGAATGAAAGGAGCTGGCATCTCACTCTCTTTGAATCTTCTTTATCCTGCTAGGATTAGCAGGAAAAAGCAAAAAATTTCAGAATTGCACCTTGCAATGTGGAGATATTACTGTTTGTGCATTTACAATATTCATTGATTTTTGCCATTGAAAAACATCCAGAAATGTTTGAAGCTACTGACTGAATGAAAGGAGCTGGCATCTCACTCTCTTTGAATCTTCTTTATCATGCTAGGATTAGCAGGAAAAAGCAAAAAATTTCAGAATTGCACCTTGCAATGTGGAGATATTACTGTTTGTGCATTTACAATATTCATTGATTTTTGCCATTGAAAAACGTCCAGAAATGTTTGAAGCTACTGACTGAATGAAAGGAGCTGGCATCTCACTCTCTTTGAATCTTCTTTATCCTGCTAGGATTAGCAGGAAAAAGCAAAAAATTTCAGAATTGCACCTTGCAATGTGGAGATATTAGTTTGTGCATTTACAATATTCATTGATTTTTGCCATTGAAAAACATGTTTTTCATATACCAGGAATGTTTGAAGCTACTGACTGAATGAAAGGAGCTGGCATCTCATTCTCTTTGAATCTTCTTTATCATGCTAGGATTAGCAGGAAAAAGCAAAAAATTTCAGAATTGCACCTTGCAATGTGGAGATATTACTGTTTGTGCATTTACAATATTCATTGATTTTTGCCATTGAAAAACGTCCAGAAATGTTTGAAGCTACTGACTGAATGAAAGGAGCTGGCATCTCACTCTCTTTGAATCTTCTTTATCATGCTAGGATTAGCAGGAAAAAGCAAAAAATTTCAGAATTGCACCTTGCAATGTGGAAATATTACTGTTTGTGCATTTACAATATTCATTGATTTTTGCCATTGAAAAACATTTTTTTCATAAACCAGAAATGTTTGAAGCTACTGACTGAATGAAAGGAGCTGGCATCTCACTCTCTTTGAATCTTCTTTATCATGCTAGGATTAGCAGGAAAAAGCAAAAAATTTCAGAATTGCACCTTGCAATGTGGAAATATTACTGTTTGTGCATTTACAATATTCATTGATTTTTGCCATTGAAAAACATGTTTTTCATATACCAGAAATGTTTGAAGCTACTGACTGAATGAAAGGAGCTGGCATCTCACTCTCTTTGAATCTTCTTTATCATGCTAGGATTAGCAGGAAAAAGCAAAAAATTTCAGAATTGCACCTTGCAATGTGGAGATATTACTGTTTGTGCATTTACAATATTCATTGATTTTTGCCATTGAAAAACATGTTTTTCATATACCAGGAATGTTTGAAGCTACTGACTGAATGAAAGGAGCTGGCATCTCACTCTCTTTGAATCTTCTTTATCCTGCTAGGATTAGCAGGAAAAAGCAAAAAATTTCAGAATTGCACCTTGCAATGTGGAGATATTACTGTTTGTGCATTTACAATATTCATTGATTTTTGCCATTGAAAAACGTCCAGAAATGTTTGAAGCTACTGACTGAATGAAAGGAGCTGGCATCTCACTCTCTTTGAATCTTCTTTATCATGCTAGGATTAGCAGGAAAAAGCAAAAAATTTCAGAATTGCACCTTGCAATGTGGAGATATTACTGTTTGTGCATTTACAATATTCATTGATTTTTGCCATTGAAAAACGTTTTTCATATACCAGAAATGTTTGAAGCTACTGACTGAATGAAAGGAGCTGGCATCTCACTCTCTTTGAATCTTCTTTATCATGCTAGGATTAGAAGGAAAAAGCAAAAAATTTCAGAATTGCACCTTGCAATGTGGAGATATTACTGTTTGTGCATTTACAATATTCATTGATTTTTGCCATTGAAAAACATGTTTTTCATATACCAGAAATGTTTGAAGCTACTGACTGAATGAAAGGAGCTGGCATCTCACTCTCTTTGAATCTTCTTTATCATGCTAGGATTAGCAGGAAAAAGCAAAAAATTTCAGAATTGCACCTTGCAATGTGGAGATATTACTGTTTGTGCATTTACAATATTCATTGATTTTTGCCATTGAAAAACATGTTTTTCATATACCAGAAATGTTTGAAGCTACTGACTGAATGAAAGGAGCTGGTATCTCACTCTCTTTGAATCTTCTTTATCATGCTAGGATTAGCAGGAAAAAGCAAAAAAATTTCAGAATTGCACCTTGCAATGTGGAGATATTACTGTTTGTGCATTTACAATATTCATTGATTTTTGCCATTGAAAAACATGTTTTTCATATACCAGAAATGTTTGAAGCTACTGACTGAATGAAAGGAGCTGGCATCTCACTCTCTTTGAATCTTCTTTATCCTGCTAGGATTAGCAGGAAAAAGCAAAAAATTTCAGAATTGCACCTTGCAATGTGGAGATATTACTGTTTGTGCATTTACAATATTCATTGATTTTTGCCATTGAAAAACGTCCAGAAATGTTTGAAGCTACTGACTGAATGAAAGGAGCTGGCATCTCACTCTCTTTGAATCTTCTTTATCATGCTAGGATTAGCAGGAAAAAGCAAAAAATTTCAGAATTGCACCTTGCAATGTGGAGATATTACTGTTTGTGCATTTACAATATTCATTGATTTTTGCCATTGAAAAACGTTTTTCATATACCAGAAATGTTTGAAGCTACTGACTGAATGAAAGGAGCTGGCATCTCACTCTCTTTGAATCTTCTTTATCATGCTAGGATTAGAAGGAAAAAGCAAAAAATTTCAGAATTGCACCTTGCAATGTGGAGATATTACTGTTTGTGCATTTACAATATTCATTGATTTTTGCCATTGAAAAACATGTTTTTCATATACCAGAAATGTTTGAAGCTACTGACTGAATGAAAGGAGCTGGCATCTCACTCTCTTTGAATCTTCTTTATCATGCTAGGATTAGCAGGAAAAAGCAAAAAATTTCAGAATTGCACCTTGCAATGTGGAGATATTACTGTTTGTGCATTTACAATATTCATTGATTTTTGCCATTGAAAAACATGTTTTTCATATACCAGAAATGTTTGAAGCTACTGACTGAATGAAAGGAGCTGGTATCTCACTCTCTTTGAATCTTCTTTATCATGCTAGGATTAGCAGGAAAAAGCAAAAAAATTTCAGAATTGCACCTTGCAATGTGGAGATATTACTGTTTGTGCATTTACAATATTCATTGATTTTTGCCATTGAAAAACATGTTTTTCATATACCAGAAATGTTTGAAGCTACTGACTGAATGAAAGGAGCTGGCATCTCACTCTCTTTGAATCTTCTTTATCATGCTAGGATTAACAGGAAAAAGCAAAAAATTTCAGAATTGCACCTTGCAATGTGGAGATATTACTGTTTGTGCATTTACAATATTCATTGATTTTTGCCATTGAAAAACGTCCAGAAATGTTTGAAGCTACTGACTGAATGAAAGGAGCTGGCATCTCACTCTCTTTGAATCTTCTTTATCATGCTAGGATTAGCAGGAAAAAGCAAAAAATTTCAGAATTGCACCTTGCAATGTGGAGATATTAATGTTTGTGCATTTACAATATTCATTGATTTTTGCCATTGAAAAACGTCCAGAAATGTTTGAAGCTACTGACTGAATGAAAGGAGCTGGCATCTCACTCTCTTTGAATCTTCTTTATCATGCTAGGATTAACAGGAAAAAGCAAAAAATTTCAGAATTGCACCTTGCAATGTGGAGATATTACTGTTTGTGCATTTACAATATTCATTGATTTTTGCCATTGAAAAACGTCCAGAAATGTTTGAAGCTACTGACTGAATGAAAGGAGCTGGCATCTCACTCTCTTTGAATCTTCTTTATCATGCTAGGATTAGCAGGAAAAAGCAAAAAATTTCAGAATTGCACCTTGCAATGTGGAAATATTACTGTTTGTGCATTTACAATATTCATTGATTTTTGCCATTGAAAAACATGTTTTTCATATACCAGAAATGTTTGAAGCTACTGACTGAATGAAAGGAGCTGGCATCTCACTCTCTTTGAATCTTCTTTATCATGCTAGGATTAGCAGGAAAAAGCAAAAAATTTCAGAATTGCACCTTGCAATGTGGAGATATTACTGTTTGTGCATTTACAATATTCATTGATTTTTGCCATTGAAAAACGTTTTTCATATACCAGAAATGTTTGAAGCTACTGACTGAATGAAAGGAGCTGGCATCTCACTCTCTTTGAATCTTCTTTATCATGCTAGGATTAGCAGGAAAAAGCAAAAAATTTCAGAATTGCACCTTGCAATGTGGAGATAAACTGTTTGTGCATTTACAATATTCATTGATTTTTGCCATTGAAAAACATGTTTTTCATATACCAGAAATGTTTGAAGCTACTGACTGAATGAAAGGAGCTGGCATCTCACTCTCTTTGAATCTTCTTTATCATGCTTGGATTAACAGGAAAAAGCAAAAAATTTCAGAATTGCACCTTGCAATGTGGAGATATTACTGTTTGTGCATTTACAATATTCATTGATTTTTGCCATTGAAAAACCTCCAGAAATGTTTGAAGCTACTGACTGAATGAAAGGAGCTGGCATCTCACTCTCTTTGAATCTTCTTTATCATGCTAGGATTAGCAGGAAAAAGCAAAAAATTTCAGAATTGCACCTTGCAATGTGGAAATATTACTGTTTGTGCATTTACAATATTCATTGATTTTTGCCATTGAAAAACATTTTTTTCATAAACCAGAAATGTTTGAAGCTACTGACTGAATGAAAGGAGCTGGCATCTCACTCTCTTTGAATCTTCTTTATCATGCTAGGATTAGCAGGAAAAAGCAAAAAATTTCAGAATTGCACCTTGCAATGTGGAAATATTACTGTTTGTGCATTTACAATATTCATTGATTTTTGCCATTGAAAAACATGTTTTTCATATACCAGAAATGTTTGAAGCTACTGACTGAATGAAAGGAGCTGGCATCTCACTCTCTTTGAATCTTCTTTATCATGCTAGGATTAGCAGGAAAAAGCAAAAAATTTCAGAATTGCACCTTGCAATGTGGAGATATTACTGTTTGTGCATTTACAATATTCATTGATTTTTGCCATTGAAAAACATGTTTTTCATATACCAGGAATGTTTGAAGCTACTGACTGAATGAAAGGAGCTGGCATCTCACTCTCTTTGAATCTTCTTTATCCTGCTAGGATTAGCAGGAAAAAGCAAAAAATTTCAGAATTGCACCTTGCAATGTGGAGATATTACTGTTTGTGCATTTACAATATTCATTGATTTTTGCCATTGAAAAACGTCCAGAAATGTTTGAAGCTACTGACTGAATGAAAGGAGCTGGCATCTCACTCTCTTTGAATCTTCTTTATCATGCTAGGATTAGCAGGAAAAAGCAAAAAATTTCAGAATTGCACCTTGCAATGTGGAGATATTACTGTTTGTGCATTTACAATATTCATTGATTTTTGCCATTGAAAAACGTTTTTCATATACCAGAAATGTTTGAAGCTACTGACTGAATGAAAGGAGCTGGCATCTCACTCTCTTTGAATCTTCTTTATCATGCTAGGATTAGAAGGAAAAAGCAAAAAATTTCAGAATTGCACCTTGCAATGTGGAGATATTACTGTTTGTGCATTTACAATATTCATTGATTTTTGCCATTGAAAAACATGTTTTTCATATACCAGAAATGTTTGAAGCTACTGACTGAATGAAAGGAGCTGGCATCTCACTCTCTTTGAATCTTCTTTATCATGCTAGGATTAGCAGGAAAAAGCAAAAAATTTCAGAATTGCACCTTGCAATGTGGAGATATTACTGTTTGTGCATTTACAATATTCATTGATTTTTGCCATTGAAAAACATGTTTTTCATATACCAGAAATGTTTGAAGCTACTGACTGAATGAAAGGAGCTGGTATCTCACTCTCTTTGAATCTTCTTTATCATGCTAGGATTAGCAGGAAAAAGCAAAAAAATTTCAGAATTGCACCTTGCAATGTGGAGATATTACTGTTTGTGCATTTACAATATTCATTGATTTTTGCCATTGAAAAACATGTTTTTCATATACCAGAAATGTTTGAAGCTACTGACTGAATGAAAGGAGCTGGCATCTCACTCTCTTTGAATCTTCTTTATCCTGCTAGGATTAGCAGGAAAAAGCAAAAAATTTCAGAATTGCACCTTGCAATGTGGAGATATTACTGTTTGTGCATTTACAATATTCATTGATTTTTGCCATTGAAAAACGTCCAGAAATGTTTGAAGCTACTGACTGAATGAAAGGAGCTGGCATCTCACTCTCTTTGAATCTTCTTTATCATGCTAGGATTAGCAGGAAAAAGCAAAAAATTTCAGAATTGCACCTTGCAATGTGGAGATATTACTGTTTGTGCATTTACAATATTCATTGATTTTTGCCATTGAAAAACGTTTTTCATATACCAGAAATGTTTGAAGCTACTGACTGAATGAAAGGAGCTGGCATCTCACTCTCTTTGAATCTTCTTTATCATGCTAGGATTAGAAGGAAAAAGCAAAAAATTTCAGAATTGCACCTTGCAATGTGGAGATATTACTGTTTGTGCATTTACAATATTCATTGATTTTTGCCATTGAAAAACATGTTTTTCATATACCAGAAATGTTTGAAGCTACTGACTGAATGAAAGGAGCTGGCATCTCACTCTCTTTGAATCTTCTTTATCATGCTAGGATTAGCAGGAAAAAGCAAAAAATTTCAGAATTGCACCTTGCAATGTGGAGATATTACTGTTTGTGCATTTACAATATTCATTGATTTTTGCCATTGAAAAACATGTTTTTCATATACCAGAAATGTTTGAAGCTACTGACTGAATGAAAGGAGCTGGTATCTCACTCTCTTTGAATCTTCTTTATCATGCTAGGATTAGCAGGAAAAAGCAAAAAAATTTCAGAATTGCACCTTGCAATGTGGAGATATTACTGTTTGTGCATTTACAATATTCATTGATTTTTGCCATTGAAAAACATGTTTTTCATATACCAGAAATGTTTGAAGCTACTGACTGAATGAAAGGAGCTGGCATCTCACTCTCTTTGAATCTTCTTTATCATGCTAGGATTAACAGGAAAAAGCAAAAAATTTCAGAATTGCACCTTGCAATGTGGAGATATTACTGTTTGTGCATTTACAATATTCATTGATTTTTGCCATTGAAAAACGTCCAGAAATGTTTGAAGCTACTGACTGAATGAAAGGAGCTGGCATCTCACTCTCTTTGAATCTTCTTTATCATGCTAGGATTAGCAGGAAAAAGCAAAAAATTTCAGAATTGCACCTTGCAATGTGGAGATATTAATGTTTGTGCATTTACAATATTCATTGATTTTTGCCATTGAAAAACGTCCAGAAATGTTTGAAGCTACTGACTGAATGAAAGGAGCTGGCATCTCACTCTCTTTGAATCTTCTTTATCATGCTAGGATTAACAGGAAAAAGCAAAAAATTTCAGAATTGCACCTTGCAATGTGGAGATATTACTGTTTGTGCATTTACAATATTCATTGATTTTTGCCATTGAAAAACGTCCAGAAATGTTTGAAGCTACTGACTGAATGAAAGGAGCTGGCATCTCACTCTCTTTGAATCTTCTTTATCATGCTAGGATTAGCAGGAAAAAGCAAAAAATTTCAGAATTGCACCTTGCAATGTGGAAATATTACTGTTTGTGCATTTACAATATTCATTGATTTTTGCCATTGAAAAACATGTTTTTCATATACCAGAAATGTTTGAAGCTACTGACTGAATGAAAGGAGCTGGCATCTCACTCTCTTTGAATCTTCTTTATCATGCTAGGATTAGCAGGAAAAAGCAAAAAATTTCAGAATTGCACCTTGCAATGTGGAGATATTACTGTTTGTGCATTTACAATATTCATTGATTTTTGCCATTGAAAAACGTTTTTCATATACCAGAAATGTTTGAAGCTACTGACTGAATGAAAGGAGCTGGCATCTCACTCTCTTTGAATCTTCTTTATCATGCTAGGATTAGCAGGAAAAAGCAAAAAATTTCAGAATTGCACCTTGCAATGTGGAGATAAACTGTTTGTGCATTTACAATATTCATTGATTTTTGCCATTGAAAAACATGTTTTTCATATACCAGAAATGTTTGAAGCTACTGACTGAATGAAAGGAGCTGGCATCTCACTCTCTTTGAATCTTCTTTATCATGCTTGGATTAACAGGAAAAAGCAAAAAATTTCAGAATTGCACCTTGCAATGTGGAGATATTACTGTTTGTGCATTTACAATATTCATTGATTTTTGCCATTGAAAAACCTCCAGAAATGTTTGAAGCTACTGACTGAATGAAAGGAGCTGGCATCTCACTCTCTTTGAATCTTCTTTATCATGCTAGGATTAGCAGGAAAAAGCAAAAAATTTCAGAATTGCACCTTGCAATGTGGAGATATTACTGTTTGTGCATTTACAATATTCATTGATTTTTGCCATTGAAAAACATGTTTTTCATATACCAGAAATGTTTGAAGCTACTGACTGAATGAAAGGAGCTGGCATCTCACTCTCTTTGAATCTTCTTTATCCTGCTAGGATTAGCAGGAAAAAGCAAAAAATTTCAGAATTGCACCTTGCAATGTGGAGATATTACTGTTTGTGCATTTACAATATTCATTGATTTTTGCCATTGAAAAACATGTTTTTCATATACCAGAAATGTTTGAAGCTACTGACTGAATGAAAGGAGCTGGCATCTCACTCTCTTTGAATCTTCTTTATCCTGCTAGGATTAGCAGGAAAAAGCAAAAAATTTCAGAATTGCACCTTGCAATGTGGAGATATTACTGTTTGTGCATTTACAATATTCATTTATTTTTGCCATTGAAAAACGTCCAGAAATGTTTGAAGCTACTGACTGAATGAATGGAGCTGGCATCTCACTCTCTTTGAATCTTCTTTATCATGCTAGGATTAGCAGGAAAAAGCAAAAAATTTCAGAATTGCACCTTGCAATGTGGAGATATTACTGTTTGTGCATTTACAATATTCATTGATTTTTGCCATTGAAAAACATGTTTTTCATATACCAGAAATGTTTGAAGCTACTGACTGAATGAAAGGAGCTGGCATCTCACTCTCTTTGAATCTTCTTTATCATGCTAGGATTAGCAGGAAAAAGCAAAAAATTTCAGAATTGCACCTTGCAATGTGGAGATATTACTGTTTGTGCATTTACAATATTCATTGATTTTTGCCATTGAAAAACATGTTTTTCATATACCAGAAATGTTTGAAGCTACTGACTGAATGAAAGGAGCTGGCATCTCACTCTCTTTGAATCTTCTTTATCCTGCTAGGATTAGCAGGAAAAAGCAAAAAATTTCAGAATTGCACCTTGCAATGTGGAGATATTACTGTTTGTGCATTTACAATATTCATTGATTTTTGCCATTGAAAAACATCCAGAAATGTTTGAAGCTACTGACTGAATGAAAGGAGCTGGCATCTCACTCTCTTTGAATCTTCTTTATCATGCTAGGATTAGCAGGAAAAAGCAAAAAATTTCAGAATTGCACCTTGCAATGTGGAGATATTACTGTTTGTGCATTTACAATATTCATTGATTTTTGCCATTGAAAAACATCATGTTATTCATATACCAGAAATGTTTGAAGCTACTGACTGAATGAAAGGAGCTGGCATCTCACTCTCTTTGAATCTTCTTTATCATGCTAGGATTAACAGGAAAAAGCAAAAAATTTCAGAATTGCACCTTGCAATGTGGAGATATTACTGTTTGTGCATTTACAATATTCATTGATTTTTGCCATTGAAAAACGTCCAGAAATGTTTGAAGCTACTGACTGAATGAAAGGAGCTGGCATCTCACTCTCTTTGAATCTTCTTTATCATGCTAGGATTAGCAGGAAAAAGCAAAAAATTTCAGAATTGCACCTTGCAATGTGGAAATATTACTGTTTGTGCATTTACAATATTCATTGATTTTTGCCATTGAAAAACATTTTTTTCATATACCAGAAATGTTTGAAGCTACTGACTGAATGAAAGGAGCTGCCATCTCACTCTCTTTGAATCTTCTTTATCATGCTAGGATTAGCAGGAAAAAGCAAAAAATTTCAGAATTGCACCTTGCAATGTGGAAATATTACTGTTTGTGCATTTACAATATTCATTGATTTTTGCCATTGAAAAACATGTTTTTCATATACCAGAAATGTTTGAAGCTACTGACTGAATGAAAGGAGCTGGCATCTCACTCTCTTTGAATCTTCTTTATCCTGCTAGGATTAGCAGGAAAAAGCAAAAAATTTCAGAATTGCACCTTGCAATGTGGAGATATTACTGTTTGTGCATTTACAATATTCATTGATTTTTGCCATTGAAAAACATGTTTTTCATATACCAGAAATGTTTGAAGCTACTGACTGAATGAAAGGAGCTGGCATCTCACTCTCTTTGAATCTTCTTTATCATGCTAGGATTAGCAGGAAAAAGCAAAAAATTTCAGAATTGCACCTTGCAATGTGGAGATATTACTGTTTGTGCATTTACAATATTCATTGATTTTTGCCATTGAAAAACATGTTTTTCATATACCAGGAATGTTTGAAGCTACTGACTGAATGAAAGGAGCTGGCATCTCACTCTCTTTGAATCTTCTTTATCCTGCTAGGATTAGCAGGAAAAAGCAAAAAATTTCAGAATTGCACCTTGCAATGTGGAGATATTACTGTTTGTGCATTTACAATATTCATTGATTTTTGCCATTGAAAAACGTCCAGAAATGTTTGAAGCTACTGACTGAATGAAAGGAGCTGGCATCTCACTCTCTTTGAATCTTCTTTATCATGCTAGGATTAGCAGGAAAAAGCAAAAAATTTCAGAATTGCACCTTGCAATGTGGAGATATTACTGTTTGTGCATTTACAATATTCATTGTTTTTTGCCATTGAAAAACGTTTTTCATATACCAGAAATGTTTGAAGCTACTGACTGAATGAAAGGAGCTGGCATCTCACTCTCTTTGAATCTTCTTTATCATGCTAGGATTTGCAGGAAAAAGCAAAAAATTTCAGAATTGCACCTTGCAATGTGGAAATATTACTGTTTGTGCATTTACAATATTCATTGATTTTTGCCATTGAAAAACATGTTTTTCATATACCAGAAATGTTTGAAGCTACTGACTGAATGAAAGGAGCTGGCATCTCACTCTCTTTGAATCTTCTTTATCATGCTAGGATTAGCAGGAAAAAGCAAAAAATTTCAGAATTGCACCTTGCAATGTGGAAATATTACTGTTTGTGCATTTACAATATTCATTGATTTTTGCCATTGAAAAACATGTTTTTCATATACCAGAAATGTTTGAAGCTACTGACTGAATGAAAGGAGCTGGCATCTCACTCTCTTTGAATCTTCTTTATCATGCTAGGATTAGCAGGAAAAAGCAAAAAATTTCAGAATTGCACCTTGCAATGTGGAAATATTACTGTTTGTGCATTTACAATATTCATTGATTTTTGCCATTGAAAAACATTTTTTTCATATACCAGAAATGTTTGAAGCTACTGACTGAATGAAAGGAGCTGGCATCTCACTCTCTTTGAATCTTCTTTATCATGCTAGGATTAGCAGGAAAAAGCAAAAAATTTCAGAATTGCACCTTGCAATGTGGAAATATTACTGTTTGTGCATTTACAATATTCATTGATTTTTGCCATTGAAAAACATGTTTTTCATATACCAGAAATGTTTGAAGCTACTGACTGAATGAAAGGAGCTGGCATCTCACTCTCTTTGAATTTTCTTTATCCTGCTAGGATTAGCAGGAAAAAGCAAAAAATTTCAGAATTGCACCTTGCAATGTGGAAATATTACTGTTTGTGCATTTACAATATTCATTGATTTTTGCCATTGAAAAACATGTTTTTCATATACCAGAAATGTTTGAAGCTACTGACTGAATGAAAGGAGCTGGCATCTCACTCTCTTTGAATCTTCTTTATCATGCTAGGATTAGCAGGAAAAAGCAAAAAATTTCAGAATTGCACCTTGCAATGTGGAAATATTACTGTTTGTGCATTTACAATATTCATTGATTTTTGCCATTGAAAAACATGTTTTTCATATACCAGAAATGTTTGAAGCTACTGACTGAATGAAAGGAGCTGGCATCTCACTCTCTTTGAATCTTCTTTATCATGCTAGGATTAGCAGGAAAAAGCAAAAAATTTCAGAATTGCACCTTGCAATGTGGAAATATTACTGTTTGTGCATTTACAATATTCATTGATTTTTGCCATTGAAAAACATTTTTTTCATATACCAGAAATGTTTGAAGCTACTGACTGAATGAAAGGAGCTGGCATCTCACTCTCTTTGAATCTTCTTTATCATGCTAGGATTAGCAGGAAAAAGCAAAAAATTTCAGAATTGCACCTTGCAATGTGGAAATATTACTGTTTGTGCATTTACAATATTCATTGATTTTTGCCATTGAAAAACATGTTTTTCATATACCAGAAATGTTTGAAGCTACTGACTGAATGAAAGGAGCTGGCATCTCACTCTCTTTGAATTTTCTTTATCCTGCTAGGATTAGCAGGAAAAAGCAAAAAATTTCAGAATTGCACCTTGCAATGTGGAGATATTACTGTTTGTGCATTTACAATATTCATTGATTTTTGCCATTGAAAAACATGTTTTTCATATACCAGAAATGTTTGAAGCTACTGACTGAAAGGAGCTGGCATCTCACTCTCTTTGAATCTTCTTTATCATGCTAGGATTAGCAGGAAAAAGCAAAAAATTTCAGAATTGCACCTTGCAATGTGGAGATATTACTGTTTGTGCATTTACAATATTCATTGATTTTTGCCATTGAAAAACATGTTTTTCATATACCAGGAATGTTTGAAGCTACTGACTGAATGAAAGGAGCTGGCATCTCACTCTCTTTGAATCTTCTTTATCCTGCTAGGATTAGCAGGAAAAAGCAAAAAATTTCAGAATTGCACCTTGCAATGTGGAGATATTACTGTTTGTGCATTTACAATATTCATTGATTTTTGCCATTGAAAAACGTCCAGAAATGTTTGAAGCTACTGACTGAATGAAAGGAGCTGGCATCTCACTCTCTTTGAATCTTCTTTATCATGCTAGGATTAGCAGGAAAAAGCAAAAAATTTCAGAATTGCACCTTGCAATGTGGAGATATTACTGTTTGTGCATTTACAATATTCATTGATTTTTGCCATTGAAAAACGTTTTTCATATACCAGAAATGTTTGAAGCTACTGACTGAATGAAAGGAGCTGGCATCTCACTCTCTTTGAATCTTCTTTATCATGCTAGGATTAGCAGGAAAAAGCAAAAAATTTCAGAATTGCACCTTGCAATGTGGAGATATTACTGTTTGTGCATTTACAATATTCATTGATTTTTGCCATTGAAAAACATGTTTTTCATATACCAGAAATGTTTGAAGCTACTGACTGAATGAAAGGAGCTGGCATCTCACTCTCTTTGAATCTTCTTTATCATGCTAGGATTAGCAAGAAAAAGGAAAAAATTTCAGAATTGCACCTTGCAATGTGGAGATATTACTGTTTGTGCATTTACAATATTCATTGATTTTTGCCATTGAAAAACATGTTTTTCATATACCAGAAATGTTTGAAGCTACTGACTGAATGAAAGGAGCTGGTATCTCACTCTCTTTGAATCTTCTTTATCATGCTAGGATTAGCAGGAAAAAGCAAAAAAATTTCAGAATTGCACCTTGCAATGTGGAGATATTACTGTTTGTGCATTTACAATATTCATTGATTTTTGCCATTGAAAAACATGTTTTTCATATACCAGAAATGTTTGAAGCTACTGACTGAATGAAAGGAGCTGGCATCTCACTCTCTTTGAATCTTCTTTATCATGCTAGGATTAACAGGAAAAAGCAAAAAATTTCAGAATTGCACCTTGCAATGTGGAGATATTACTGTTTGTGCATTTACAATATTCATTGATTTTTGCCATTGAAAAACGTCCAGAAATGTTTGAAGCTACTGACTGAATGAAAGGAGCTGGCATCTCACTCTCTTTGAGTCTTCTTTATCATGCTAGGATTAGCAGGAAAAAGCAAAAAATTTCAGAATTGCACCTTGCAATGTGGAGATATTAATGTTTGTGCATTTACAATATTCATTGATTTTTTCCATTGAAAAACGTCCAGAAATGTTTGAAGCTACTGACTGAATGAAAGGAGCTGGCATCTCACTCTCTTTGAATCTTCTTTATCATGCTAGGATTAACAGGAAAAAGCAAAAAATTTCAGAATTGCACCTTGCAATGTGGAGATATTACTGTTTGTGCATTTACAATATTCATTGATTTTTGCCATTGAAAAACGTCCAGAAATGTTTGAAGCTACTGACTGAATGAAAGGAGCTGGCATCTCACTCTCTTTGAATCTTCTTTATCATGCTAGGATTAGCAGGAAAAAGCAAAAAATTTCAGAATTGCACCTTGCAATGTGGAAATATTACTGTTTGTGCATTTACAATATTCATTGATTTTTGCCATTGAAAAACATGTTTTTCATATACCAGAAATGTTTGAAGCTACTGACTGAATGAAAGGAGCTGGCATCTCACTCTCTTTGAATCTTCTTTATCATGCTAGGATTAACAGGAAAAAGCAAAAAATTTCAGAATTGCACCTTGCAATGTGGAGATATTACTGTTTGTGCATTTACAATATTCATTGATTTTTGCAATTGAAAAACATGTTTTTCATATACCAGAAATGTTTGAAGCTACTGACTGAATGAAAGGAGCTGGCATCTCACTCTCTTTGAATCTTCTTTATCCTGCTAGGATTTGCAGGAAAAAGCAAAAAATTTCAGAATTGCACCTTGCAATGTGGAGATATTAGTTTGTGCATTTACAATATTCATTGATTTTTGCCATTGAAAAACATGTTTTTCATATACCAGGAATGTTTGAAGCTACTGACTGAATGAAAGGAGCTGGCATCTCACTCTCTTTAAATCTTCTTTATCATGCTAGGATTAGCAGGAAAAAGCAAAAAATTTCAGAATTGCACCTTGCAATGTGGAGATATTACTGTTTGTGCATTTACAATATTCATTGATTTTTGCCATTGAAAAACATGTTTTTCATATACCAGAAATGTTTGAAGCTACTGACTGAATGAAAGGAGCTGGCATCTCACTCTCTTTGAATCTTCTTTATCATGCTAGGATTAACAGGAAAAAGCAAAAAATTTCAGAATTGCACCTTGCAATGTGGAGATATTACTGTTTGTGCATTTACAATATTCATTTATTTTTGCCATTGAAAAACGTCCAGAAATGTTTGAAGCTACTGACTGAATGAAAGGAGCTGGCATCTCACTCTCTTTGAATCTTCTTTATCATGCTAGGATTAGCAGGAAAAAGCAAAAAATTTCAGAATTGCACCTTGCAATGTGGAGATATTACTGTTTGTGCATTTACAATATTCATTGATTTTTGCCATTGAAAAACATGTTTTTCATATACCAGAAATGTTTGAAGCTACTGACTGAATGAAAGGAGCTGGCATCTCACTCTCTTTGAATCTTCTTTATCATGCTAGGATTAGCAGGAAAAAGCAAAAAATTTCAGAATTGCACCTTGCAATGTGGAGATATTACTGTTTGTGCATTTACAATATTCATTGATTTTTGCCATTGAAAAACGTTTTTCATATACCAGAAATGTTTGAAGCTACAGACTGAATGAAAGGAGCTGGCATCTCACTCTCTTTGAATCTTCTTTATCATGCTAGGATTAGCAGGAAAAAGCAAAAAATTTCAGAATTGCACCTTGCAATGTGGAGATATTACTGTTTGTGCATTTACAATATTCATTGATTTTTGCCATTGAAAAACATGTTTTTCATATACCAGAAATGTTTGAAGCTACTGACTGAATGAAAGGAGCTGGCATCTCACTCTCTTTGAATCTTCTTTATCATGCTAGGATTAGCAGGAAAAAGCAAAAAATTTCAGAATTGCACCTTGCAATGTGGAGATATTACTGTTTGTGCATTTACAATATTCATTGATTTTTGCCATTGAAAAACATGTTTTTCATATACCAGAAATGTTTGAAGCTACTGACTGAATGAAAGGAGCTGGCATCTCACTCTCTTTGAATCTTCTTTATCATGCTAGGATTAGCAGGAAAAAGCAAAAAATTTCAGAATTGCACCTTGCAATGTGGAGATATTACTGTTTGTGCATTTACAATATTCATTGATTTTTGCCATTGAAAAACATGTTTTTCATATACCAGGAATGTTTGAAGCTACTGACTGAATGAAAGGAGCTGGCATCTCACTCTCTTTGAATCTTCTTTATCCTGCTAGGATTAGCAGGAAAAAGCAAAAAATTTCAGAATTGCACCTTGCAATGTGGAGATATTACTGTTTGTGCATTTACAATATTCATTGATTTTTGCCATTGAAAAACGTCCAGAAATGTTTGAAGCTACTGACTGAATGAAAGGAGCTGGCATCTCACTCTCTTTGAATCTTCTTTATCATGCTAGGATTAGCAGGAAAAAGCAAAAAATTTCAGAATTGCACCTTGCAATGTGGAGATATTACTGTTTGTGCATTTACAATATTCATTGATTTTTGCCATTGAAAAACGTTTTTCATATACCAGAAATGTTTGAAGCTACTGACTGAATGAAAGGAGCTGGCATCTCACTCTCTTTGAATCTTCTTTATCATGCTAGGATTAGCAGGAAAAAGCAAAAAATTTCAGAATTGCACCTTGCAATGTGGAGATATTACTGTTTGTGCATTTACAATATTCATTGATTTTTGCCATTGAAAAACATGTTTTTCATATACCAGAAATGTTTGAAGCTACTGACTGAATGAAAGGAGCTGGCATCTCACTCTCTTTGAATCTTCTTTATCATGCTAGGATTAGCAGGAAAAAGCAAAAAATTTCAGAATTGCACCTTGCAATGTGGAGATATTACTGTTTGTGCATTTACAATATTCATTGATTTTTGCCATTGAAAAACATGTTTTTCATATACCAGAAATGTTTGAAGCTACTGACTGAATGAAAGGAGCTGGTATCTCACTGTCTTTGAATCTTCTTTATCATGCTAGGATTAGCAGGAAAAAGCAAAAAAATTTCAGAATTGCACCTTGCAATGTGGAGATATTACTGTTTGTGCATTTACAATATTCATTGATTTTTGCCATTGAAAAACATGTTTTTCATATACCAGAAATGTTTGAAGCTACTGACTGAATGAAAGGAGCTGGCATCTCACTCTCTTTGAATCTTCTTTATCATGCTAGGATTAACAGGAAAAAGCAAAAAATTTCAGAATTGCACCTTGCAATGTGGAGATATTACTGTTTGTGCATTTACAATATTCATTGATTTTTGCCATTGAAAAACGTCCAGAAATGTTTGAAGCTACTGACTGAATGAAAGGAGCTGGCATCTCACTCTCTTTGAATCTTCTTTATCATGCTAGGATTAGCAGGAAAAAGCAAAAAATTTCAGAATTGCACCTTGCAATGTGGAGATATTAATGTTTGTGCATTTACAATATTCATTGATTTTTGCCATTGAAAAACGTCCAGAAATGTTTGAAGCTACTGACTGAATGAAAGGAGCTGGCATCTCACTCTCTTTGAATCTTCTTTATCATGCTAGGATTAACAGGAAAAAGCAAAAAATTTCAGAATTGCACCTTGCAATGTGGAGATATTACTGTTTGTGCATTTACAATATTCATTGATTTTTGCCATTGAAAAACGTCCAGAAATGTTTGAAGCTACTGACTGAATGAAAGGAGCTGGCATCTCACTCTCTTTGAATCTTCTTTATCATGCTAGGATTAGCAGGAAAAAGCAAAAAATTTCAGAATTGCACCTTGCAATGTGGAAATATTACTGTTTGTGCATTTACAATATTCATTGATTTTTGCCATTGAAAAACATGTTTTTCATATACCAGAAATGTTTGAAGCTACTGACTGAATGAAAGGAGCTGGCATCTCACTCTCTTTGAATCTTCTTTATCATGCTAGGATTAGCAGGAAAAAGCAAAAAATTTCAGAATTGCACCTTGCAATGTGGAGATATTACTGTTTGTGCATTTACAATATTCATTGATTTTTGCCATTGAAAAACGTTTTTCATATACCAGAAATGTTTGAAGCTACTGACTGAATGAAAGGAGCTGGCATCTCACTCTCTTTGAATCTTCTTTATCATGCTAGGATTAGCAGGAAAAAGCAAAAAATTTCAGAATTGCACCTTGCAATGTGGAGATATTACTGTTTGTGCATTTACAATATTCATTGATTTTTGCCATTGAAAAACATGTTTTTCATATACCAGAAATGTTTGAAGCTACTGACTGAATGAAAGGAGCTGGCATCTCACTCTCTTTGAATCTTCTTTATCATGCTAGGATTAGCAGGAAAAAGCAAAAAATTTCAGAATTGCACCTTGCAATGTGGAGATATTACTGTTTGTGCATTTACAATATTCATTGATTTTTGCCATTGAAAAACATGTTTTTCATATACCAGAAATGTTTGAAGCTACTGACTGAATGAAAGGAGCTGGCATCTCACTCTCTTTGAATCTTCTTTATCCTGCTAGGATTAGCAGGAAAAAGCAAAAAATTTCAGAATTGCACCTTGCAATGTGGAGATATTAGTTTGTGCATTTACAATATTCATTGATTTTTGCCATTGAAAAACATGTTTTTCATATACCAGGAATGTTTGAAGCTACTGACTGAATGAAAGGAGCTGGCATCTCACTCTCTTTGAATCTTCTTTATCATGCTAGGATTAGCAGGAAAAAGCAAAAAATTTCAGAATTGCACCTTGCAATGTGGAGATATTACTGTTTGTGCATTTACAATATTCATTGATTTTTGCCATTGAAAAACATGTTTTTCATATACCAGGAATGTTTGAAGCTACTGACTGAATGAAAGGAGCTGGCATCTCACTCTCTTTGAATCTTCTTTATCCTGCTAGGATTAGCAGGAAAAAGCAAAAAATTTCAGAATTGCACCTTGCAATGTGGAGATATTACTGTTTGTGCATTTACAATATTCATTGATTTTTGCCATTGAAAAACGTCCAGAAATGTTTGAAGCTACTGACTGAATGAAAGGAGCTGGCATCTCACTCTCTTTGAATCTTCTTTATCATGCTAGGATTAGCAGGAAAAAGCAAAAAATTTCAGAATTGCACCTTGCAATGTGGAGATATTACTGTTTGTGCATTTACAATATTCATTGATTTTTGCCATTGAAAAACGTTTTTCATATACCAGAAATGTTTGAAGCTACTGACTGAATGAAAGGAGCTGGCATCTCACTCTCTTTGAATCTTCTTTATCATGCTAGGATTAGCAGGAAAAAGCAAAAAATTTCAGAATTGCACCTTGCAATGTGGAGATATTACTGTTTGTGCATTTACAATATTCATTGATTTTTGCCATTGAAAAACATGTTTTTCATATACCAGAAATGTTTGAAGCTACTGACTGAATGAAAGGAGCTGGCATCTCACTCTCTTTGAATCTTCTTTATCATGCTAGGATTAGCAGGAAAAAGCAAAAAATTTCAGAATTGCACCTTGCAATGTGGAGATATTACTGTTTGTGCATTTACAATATTCATTGATTTTTGCCATTGAAAAACATGTTTTTCATATACCAGAAATGTTTGAAGCTACTGACTGAATGAAAGGAGCTGGTATCTCACTGTCTTTGAATCTTCTTTATCATGCTAGGATTAGCAGGAAAAAGCAAAAAAATTTCAGAATTGCACCTTGCAATGTGGAGATATTACTGTTTGTGCATTTACAATATTCATTGATTTTTGCCATTGAAAAACATGTTTTTCATATACCAGAAATGTTTGAAGCTACTGACTGAATGAAAGGAGCTGGCATCTCACTCTCTTTGAATCTTCTTTATCATGCTAGGATTAACAGGAAAAAGCAAAAAATTTCAGAATTGCACCTTGCAATGTGGAGATATTACTGTTTGTGCATTTACAATATTCATTGATTTTTGCCATTGAAAAACGTCCAGAAATGTTTGAAGCTACTGACTGAATGAAAGGAGCTGGCATCTCACTCTCTTTGAATCTTCTTTATCATGCTAGGATTAGCAGGAAAAAGCAAAAAATTTCAGAATTGCACCTTGCAATGTGGAGATATTAATGTTTGTGCATTTACAATATTCATTGATTTTTGCCATTGAAAAACGTCCAGAAATGTTTGAAGCTACTGACTGAATGAAAGGAGCTGGCATCTCACTCTCTTTGAATCTTCTTTATCATGCTAGGATTAACAGGAAAAAGCAAAAAATTTCAGAATTGCACCTTGCAATGTGGAGATATTACTGTTTGTGCATTTACAATATTCATTGATTTTTGCCATTGAAAAACGTCCAGAAATGTTTGAAGCTACTGACTGAATGAAAGGAGCTGGCATCTCACTCTCTTTGAATCTTCTTTATCATGCTAGGATTAGCAGGAAAAAGCAAAAAATTTCAGAATTGCACCTTGCAATGTGGAAATATTACTGTTTGTGCATTTACAATATTCATTGATTTTTGCCATTGAAAAACATGTTTTTCATATACCAGAAATGTTTGAAGCTACTGACTGAATGAAAGGAGCTGGCATCTCACTCTCTTTGAATCTTCTTTATCATGCTAGGATTAGCAGGAAAAAGCAAAAAATTTCAGAATTGCACCTTGCAATGTGGAGATATTACTGTTTGTGCATTTACAATATTCATTGATTTTTGCCATTGAAAAACGTTTTTCATATACCAGAAATGTTTGAAGCTACTGACTGAATGAAAGGAGCTGGCATCTCACTCTCTTTGAATCTTCTTTATCATGCTAGGATTAGCAGGAAAAAGCAAAAAATTTCAGAATTGCACCTTGCAATGTGGAGATATTACTGTTTGTGCATTTACAATATTCATTGATTTTTGCCATTGAAAAACATGTTTTTCATATACCAGAAATGTTTGAAGCTACTGACTGAATGAAAGGAGCTGGCATCTCACTCTCTTTGAATCTTCTTTATCATGCTAGGATTAGCAGGAAAAAGCAAAAAATTTCAGAATTGCACCTTGCAATGTGGAGATATTACTGTTTGTGCATTTACAATATTCATTGATTTTTGCCATTGAAAAACATGTTTTTCATATACCAGAAATGTTTGAAGCTACTGACTGAATGAAAGGAGCTGGCATCTCACTCTCTTTGAATCTTCTTTATCATGCTAGGATTAACAGGAAAAAGCAAAAAATTTCAGAATTGCACCTTGCAATGTGGAGATATTACTGTTTGTGCATTTACAATATTCATTGATTTTTGCCATTGAAAAACCTCCAGAAATGTTTGAAGCTACTGACTGAATGAAAGGAGCTGGCATCTCACTCTCTTTGAATCTTCTTTATCATGCTAGGATTAGCAGGAAAAAGCAAAAAATTTCAGAATTGCACCTTGCAATGTGGAGATATTACTGTTTGTGCATTTACAATATTCATTGATTTTTGCCATTGAAAAACATGTTTTTCATATACCAGAAATGTTTGAAGCTACTGACTGAATGAAAGGAGCTGGCATCTCACTCTCTTTGAATCTTCTTTATCCTGCTAGGATTAGCAGGAAAAAGCAAAAAATT